>NC_091562.1:2626658-2639158 GCF_042767895.1 Penaeus vannamei
CTCTCCTGTTCCTCCTCCAAAATTTCCTCACACTGTACATTTCCCCTCGTCAAGTACACGCCTCCCGTAACTGTATGCTCTCCCACGCCCCCCCCCCCCCCCTTTAGCGTCACATGGGGTCAGGTCATCATTTCCGGTTCGGGGTCAAAGTTGGATAAAGTGTCCCAGTGCCTCCGACTGCGTCTCACATATCAGGTCAAACAAGGTCAACGCTTACGGACCCTGGGATCGATCAAAATATAAGAGAAGTAGTTTTGGGAACGAAATATATATCTATTTTTATAACAACGGGGCCAATCGAACTATTCTTCCCTCAACAAAAGCGACATTGAATAACAGTGACGAAGATCACAACTATGACAATAAAAAAAAAAAATACCAGTAGATTCAACACCACCATACCACCATCCACACCACCACCATCACCCCCATGATCAACATATTCCTACCATTGTTCCCACCATCAGCGTTACTGCCACCAACGCCACTCACCAACAATACCAATGATAACAACCGAAGAAAATGATGCAACAAAATACCCTTACGTTCCACACTACCCAGTCAGCCATTCCGCCGTGCCATTCTACACAGCTGAACCACCCCTTCGCTCAAGCTGACGAACAAGGCGAACAAGCTGACGAACAAGGCATAGCGAAGCAATGGAAGCCACCGCAAGGGCATTCGGCAGCGATGCCTTGAGGTGCTCGCCCCTGGCATCTGCAGGACCTCTACGGGCATGCAGGGATTCCTCGCAACAAGCAACAGGGGGAGAGGGAATTGGGAAAGGGAATGGGGGAAGAGGGAGGGAGGGGAGGAATGGAAGGGAGGGGTGGAGGGTCAGGTCTGGGAGGGGGGTAGGGGAGGAGAGAGAGAGAGAGAGAGAGAGAGAGAGAGAGAGAGAGAGAGAGAGAGAGAGAGAGAGAGAGAGAGAGAGAGAGAGAGAGAGAGAGAGAGAGAGAGAGAGAGAGAGAGAGAGAGAGAGAGAGAGAGCGAGAGAGAGAGAGAGAGAGAGGGCGTACCAGCAGGGAGAAACAAAAAGAAAATACACTACACAATACAAGTACAACCCATTCAAACCCACCACACACCCATCCTTTAATGCATACAATCCCCAAAGTACAGACATGCACCCCAAAGACACAGCCCTCCCCGCCGCCGCCGTATCCTTGTAACCCTAATAAAAAGGCCACCACTTCCAACGACCGTGCGAAAACCGTCAACCAACACCCCCCCACCCCCCTCCTTTCCCCAGCCCGACCCACCCCCTACCCACACTCCAACCCCCATCCTACCCCACCCCATCACCCACACCCACACAATACCCCCGTAACAGCCCTCTCGACACGATATGTAAAAAAAAACAAAAAACGCCCTTAAGGAAACCAGGTTAACTCACTCTTCGCATTGTTCCAACTCGCCGGCTGTGACCCCGACCCTGACCTAGCACGGACGGTCGGGGGGGTGGGGGGGGAGGGGGTGAGAGACCCGCCCAAGGTTTCGTAGGCAATCGTCGTCTTCCGTTCTTTCCGAGAGGTAGAGGGAGGTAGAGAGGGGTAGAGGGAGACAGAGGGAGGTAAAGAGGAGTAGAGAGGGGTAAAGAGGAGTAGAGAGGGGTAAAGGGAGGTAGAGGGAGGTAGAGAGGGGTAGAGGGAGGTAGAGAGGGGGTAGAGGGAGGTAGAGAGGGGGTAGAGGGAGGTACAGAGGGGGTAGAGGGAGGTAGAGAGGGATAGAGGGAGACAGAGGGAGGTAAAGAGGAGTAGAGAGGGGTAAAGGGAGGTAGAGAGGGGTAGAGGGAGGTAGATTGGGGTAGGGCGAAGTAGAGGGAGGTAGATTGGGGTAGGGCGAAGTAGAGGGAGATAGAGAGCGGTAGAAGGGAGTAGAGAGGGGTAAAGGTAGGTGGAGAGGAGTAGAGGGAGGAAGAGGGAGATAGAGGGAAGTACAGGGAGGTAGAGAGGGGTGGAGGAGGGTAGACTGGGATAGAGAGAGGTAGGGCGAAGTAGAGAGAAGGGGTAGGAACGAACGGCTGTGGATGCAACCCATACACCGTAGTAGCAACAAATATACATTCTAACTGCCCACATCTTTTTTCCTTTCTCTTCTTCTTTTTTACAGCGCACAAATGTCAACGAATCCTAGCCTCAAATCCTAGCAGACGAATCCACAAATACGAGAGAACATCCGCAGAAGGACGGCCGTTTCCCGAAGCTCATTCCAAAACAAATTCAAATTCAAATTACAGCCGCATACATTTTCCCCGAAAACCGTAAACACGGAAACTCGGGGGATCGCGCCGGCGGGACGAAAACAAGAACAGACGGACGAACTCGCCGCAGGGGGTGGAGGAGGAGGAGGAGGAGGAGGAGGAGGAGGAGGAGGAGGAGGAGGAGGAAAACTGAAGGGCGGAAAGGAGGAAAATGAAGGAGGAGGAGGAGGAGGAAATCTGAAGGGGGAAAGGAGGAAAAGGAGGAGGAGGAGGAAAACTGAAGAGGGAAAAGGAGGAAAATGAAGGAGGAGGAGGAGGAGGAAAACTGAAGGGGGAAAGGAGGAAAAGGAGGAGGAGGAGGAGGAAAACTAAAGGGGGAAAAGGCAGAGGAAAACTAAAGGGGGAGAAGGAAGGGAGGAGGAGGAGGAGGAGGAGGGAGGGAGGGAGGGAGGGAGGGAGAGGAGGACGAGAAGGGAAGGAGTAGGAGAATGAAATAGAAGAAATAGAGGAAGAACAGAAAGAGGAGAAGGAGGAAGAGGATTAAGAGGAGTTGCAAGGCGGAGTAAATAAGTAAGCCAAAGAGAATGAGAATGGAAAATAAGGAAAAGGAAGGAGAACGAGGAGCAGAAACAACAACAACAAGACCCGGAGAAGGCGGAGGAAATGACAAACAAAAGACCAACAAAAAAAAAAGGAAGCCGAAGAGGATGAAAATAGGAAAACATAAACACCAAAGGGAATCCAAAGACAAAAGCAAGAACTACAACAGACGCATCAAAGAGGTAGGAGAGAACCCCCCCCCCCCTTCCCCGGGCAGAAGAAAAAAGGTCAAAGAGGAGAAATGAAGAAGACGAAGGAAAAGAAGAAGAAGAAGGAAAAGAAGATGAAGAAAAGAAGAAGGAAAAGAAGATGAAGAAAAAGGAAAAGAAGAAGAAGAAGTAAAAGTAGATGAAGAAGTAAAATAAAAATAAAAATAAAAAATGAAAATAAAAAAAGACTAGAAAAAGACAAAGAATACGAAGACGAAGAAGGAAAAGAAGAAGAAGTAAAAAAAGATGAAGAAGTAAAAAAGATGAAGTAAAAGAAGAAGTAAAATAAAAATAAAAATAAAAATAAAAATAAAAATAAAAAAAGACTAGAAAAAGACAAAGAAGACGAAGACGAAGAAGAAGAAGAAGAAGAGACCCATAACAATAACACGAGCGCGCGCGAGGCGAGGAAGGAAGGTGGGAGAGGCAAGGTCACGGGTCAGGAGCGTTGCAGGGTGAGTCATGACTTGCCAGTTTCCTCGCCAGTGGTACGAGGGGGAGGATAGAGGGGGGGGAGACGGAGGGTAGAGGGGGAGCGAGGATGGGGGTGGGAAGAGACGGAGGGTAGAGGGGGAGCGAGGATGGGGGGGTGGGAAGAGGAGGAGCGAGGATAGGGGTGGGAAGAGAGGGAGGGAAGAGGAGGAGGGGTGGGGGTGGGAAGAGGAGGAGGGGTAGGGGTGGGAAGAAGGGGGAGGGAGAGAGAAGGAAGGATGGGAGAGAGGACGAGGGAGAGGGAAGGAAGGATGGGAGAGGGGAAGAGGAAGGGAGGATGGCAGGGAGGCAGGGAGGGAAGGAGGAAGGGGAAGGGAGGGAAGAAAGGAATAAAGAAGATAAGGCAGGTAAGGTGAAAGAAAGGGATAGAGGGAAGGAAGAAGAGAAAAAAAAGGGGAAAAGTGAATGAAAACCGAAGCAAGAAATGGACGCAGGGAAGGGAAGAAAACAGAGAAATGTGAAGAGCAAAATAGTAGGAAAATAAAGACAAGGGGTGTAAAGCAAGAAGAAAAGAGAGGAGGAGAGGACAAAAGGTGAAGCAAGAAGGAAAGAGAGGAGATGACAAAAGGTGAAGCAAGAAGGAAGAGATGACAAAAGGTGAAGCAAGAATAAAAGACGAGGAGAAGACGACAAGAAGTGAAGCAAGAAGGAAAGAGAGGAGAAGAGGACGAGATAAAGCAAGGAAAGAGAGGAGACGAGAACAACGAGATGAAGCAAGAAGGAAAGACGAGAAGACGACAAGAGGTGGAACAAGAAGGAAGAGGAAGAGAGGACAAAAGTTGAAACAAGAAGGAAAAATGAAGAGAAGAGGACAAGGGGTGAAGCAAGAAGGAAAAACGAAGAGAAGACGCCAAAAGGTCAAGCAAAAAGAAAAGAGAAAAGACGACGAGAGGTGAAGCAAGAAGGAAAGAGAGGAGGGGAGGGGAAAGAGCAAAGCACAGTTGGGTCCACGCAGTCGGTTTCGGGAATCTGCGCGGTGCAGGTGGCCGCGATGGCACCAGCTGCCAAACAGAAGGTAATTTCCCATGACCTCCGCTTTCCCAAAATAGCTCGACGCGGTTACACAAGCATTCCCTAATCCCGTTTGTGTGTTTTATACCTACATTCATCATTTTCGTTTTCAATCTCGTGTAAACTGGGCGTGTTATGTACGTGGGTGCAATTGCAGACGTGTAGGCGTATGCATGTAACTGTATGTGCGCAAATGCATGTGCGCATCTGGGTGTTTCCTTCCTCACTAGCCCATTAAGGGGTGATCCGGTACAAGCAAAATTTGCATGAATATTGTGGCATTTGTCCCCGTCAAACACCGGCTTTTGTTGCTTCGGGAAACAATCTCAGCCATAACAATCTTGCACCGTTGAGACCCGACTTTGGAAGTCATCTTTCTGAACTTTTTCCGTGTGAAAAATGCCACTTTTAGGGCCGGTAATGCAATCCACACGAGAGGTACAAGCGCGGAAAAGTGTGCGGGTGCGCGCGCTCGCAGGCCTCCCTCCGTGCGTGTACGTGTGCGTGTGGTTGAAGTACGTGTGCGCGTCGCAGTCCGAGGCCCGCAGCGAACAATGAGGCCCGGAACTTCTTCCCCGGTGACTTTTGAAACCCTTCCCCCCGAGTCCCAAGGATGCCCGGCCGCTTCCGCCACCGCCGCCGTCTGCCACCGACCTGCAGCGGCGGCCTTCGCTCCCCACGCTGCGCCCAATCCCAGTTCTGATTCTAATTCGAAGCGGGAGATGCCTTATCAGTGCGCGGCGCCCGACGAAGGCAAGCGCCTCCGCCGAGCTCACTGGGGCGTGAAGTGTCGCACGACAGGCAGTTATAAAAATATTGGACTGAAGTTTTGTCAGGAAAAAAAGTTGTTGGAGTTCGCGTGCATGTTTGTGTGTGTGTGTGTGTGTGTGTGTGTGTGTGTGTGTGTGTGTGTGTGTGTGTGTGTGTGTGTGTGTGTGTGTGTGTGTGTGTGTGTGTGCGCGCGTGTGGGTGTGTGTGTGTGTGTGTGTGTGTGTGTGTGTGTGTGTGTGTGTGTGTGTGTGTGTGTGTGTGTGTGTGTGTGTGTGTGTGTGTGTGTGTGTGTGTGTGTGTGTGTGTGTGTGTGTGCGTGCGCGCGCGTATGCGTGTGCGTGCAAGTGCGTGTGCGTGTGTGCGCGGTCGGATTGCGTGCGTGCGTGCATCGAAAGCCGCTGCCCCAGGAAACGGCCTCCACCACAAAGGCGCCCCTCGCCCCCCCCCCCCTCGCTTCCAATGCCTCCATCCCAGCGATCGCGCGGATAATCACCTAGGCCTACCCCCCCCATAATGACAGGCAAATTTACGGCCCACGATCCAGCAAGGGCCCACTTCACTCCATCGACATATAAACCTCTCTCCGTCCCGGGGGCAGGCCTACCCCCTTGTTATGGAACATTTTACCGCCAATTACCGTACCCAGCTGGGCGATAAATAGGCCTACATCTCCCACGGCGATCTCTCTCTCAAGGAAGCGGCCGGTAACCCACACCCTCGTATTCAAAGACGGATCTCAGCGAAGCCCCTCTGGCCGGTGCGAAGTCCCGTCGATCCGAATGCGTCGCTGGATAAAGTTTATTCCCTTGTGCTGACTGACAAACGGGGTGAGGGAGGGGGAGGAGGAGGGGGCTAGGGTAACGGGGCGGGGGGAGAGGAAAGACTGACAGGGGGGTGGAGCGAGGGGGGAGGGGGAAGGAGCGAGGGGGGAGGGGGAAGGAGCGAGGGGGGGGGGCGAAAGGGCGACAGGGGGAGGGAGAGGCTGTCCGGAGAGAAGGGTGAGGGGCAGGGCGAAGAGGGGAGGGAGGGGGGTGACGGGGGGAGGGGTAATAATGAAGGGGGATAAGGGATAAGGCTGACAAGGAGGGGGTGAAGGGGGATGGACAACGGGGAGGAGGGACACAGATGACAGGGGGGAGGAGCACAAGGTAAAAGGGGAGGGACAAGGACAGATAAAAGCAAGGGGGGAAAGAAAAGGATAAATAGGAGAGTGACCAAAGACCGATACTGACCCTAATACTTATCATGTTTACGGGCCTAATAAAAAGAACTTTCTTATAATGCGAGGGGGAGCGAGGAGAAGGAAGAATAACCGAGGTGTCGCGTGTTTACATGAGACCGCCTCGTTGCATACATCACTTTGCAATCATCCTTAATTGTTATCGGTCTACGCCATCGCAACAACTGCGTGAGGAAATACTACACCTTGTCTTCGAGTGTTATCCGAATCGTGCTGTTGTTAAAATGGTGTCGCTTCGTGTCGTACCGTGTCTCTCAATTCTGTCAGCTCTTTCTCTTTCTCTTTCTCTTTCTCTTTCTCGCTCTTGCTCTCTCTCTCTCTCTCTATCTCTTTCTCTCTCTCTCTCTTTCTCTCTCTCTCTCTTCATTATTATTTTGTCTTAATAAAAGTGTCAAAGTAAAAAAAAAAGTCTCTCTCTCTCTCTCTCTCTCTCTCTCTCTCTCTCTCTCTCTCTCTCTCTCTCTCTCTCTCTCTCTCTCTCTCTCTCTCTCTCTCTCTCTCTCTCTCTCGTTCTCTCTCTATCCATCCATATAAATCCCACTCACACACACACACACAAGGAAAAGAAAAGAAAAAAAAAACATCGAAAAACACAACACACACAACAACAACGGAGGTCGAGAAGGCCAAACGCAAGGACTGCTCCCCTCCCGTCCCTCTCCTGACCCCTGCCCCTTAACCCTCCCCCCACACCCCCACACCCCCACTTCCCTCAATCACGACCCGAGATGAATCCCGTCAACGGAACGAATGACGAACCAGCAAAAGGGAGGAGGATTTAGCGTCACCGTTGCAGCTGTTATGCAAGGGAGGAAGGAGGGAAAGGGAAGGAAGGAAGGGAAAGGGAAGGAAGGAGTGGGGGAGGAGAGGAAGAAAGAAGGAAGGAAGGGAGAAGGAGAGGAAGAAAGGAGGGGAGGGAGAAGGAGGAGGAAGGAGGGGAGGGAGGAGGGGGACGGAAGGAGGTTTCCTAGGGAGTAGGAAGGTTTCCAGGGGAGAGAGAAGGAAGGAGGAGAGGAGGAGGAAGAAAAAAGAAAAGGGAGAAGACGAGGAGGAAAAAAGAGTAGAGAAACATGGATGGGAGAGGGAGGTACGAAGGGGTGTAATAGGGTATTAAGGGCAAGGATCGAGGGGAGAGGGAAGGAGAGAAGGAAGAAGGAGGAGAGGGGATTGCGAGGAGGGAGAGGGAAGGGAGAGGGAGGAAGAAGGTGGTAAGACTCTTACGAAAGAGAAACGCTATGGGTGGGTGGGGGGTGCAGGGAAGAAGGGGGGATGGGGAGAGGGATGAGGGGAGGGGAGGGGGACGTGTGGGAGGAAGGTGCTGAGATTCTTACGAAAGAAAAAGGCTAATAGCGGGCTGAGTGGCGGAGCTGGGGGGGGAGGGGGAGGGCGGCTGAGGGGTACAGGGAGACATGGGGAGATGGGGGCTGAAGGGTAGAGGGAGACATGGGGAGATGGGGGTGGGAGGGGGAGGGAGAGGGGAAAGGGGAGGGAGATGGAGAAAGGGGAAGCCTTACAGTGTCACTGATTGTGAGGGGTATGCTAAAAGTTACGAACTCGCATAGGGATACGTGGATGTTTTTTCTTGTTGTGTAAATACATCCCGAAGTAAAATTCTATGTAATTGAGTGACTGCATACATAAATGAACAGATGTAATGAATGCATAATACCTCGTGTTTAGAAATATATGTCAATACATAGGCCTATGTATGTATTTATATAAGTATACTATATATGTCCTACACACACATACAAATACACACACACACACACACACACACACACACACACACACACACACACACACACACACACACACATATATATATATATAGGAAGTAGAAGTACACGTATATTTGTTTTTTTTATTCCTAAATAAATATTGGAAAAATGACTCGACACATTTGGATCGCCGTGTGACATAGGTAGGGAAAGGGGAGGGAGGGAAGGAGGGAGGGAGGGAGGGAGAGGGGGGATTAGGGAACGTCTGTTGCGTCACTAAACCTCTTAGCCTAAACCTCGGGATCAAAATAAACCTTGGCGACATAACTATCCGTTCTTGGAGAAGAAAATTCGGACGGTTATCTCCTTCCTTCCACTTTTTGGCCTTGTTCCCGGTCGCGAAAATCGAGTTTGCGCGTTTTTTTCGCGCGTTTCCGAACCGAGGGGGATGCACAATACGTATTTCGTGTTGCACGCCTCGCATTGCAATGACCCGCATACTACACTGAAAAGCTGGTTGAAGAAAAAGGGGAAAAAAATATGTAAATCATGAAGCAAAATAACGAATAAAAGTTTATGATGATGGGAAATAAATAATTAAGAATTAAAAAAAAAGAATTAAAATAAATTGTAAAGAAAATTGACAGGAGAGCAGTAGAGCAACTTGTAAAAATCAAGAAGTAGAATGAAATTATAAAGAAATAATATAAAAAAAACAACCTACTTCACAGACAATTAACCGTCACATAAGCTTTACACCGCCACCCGCACCTCCCCCCCCCCCTCCAGCTCCTCTGATCCACCCACGCCGAGCAAGTGAACCGCTCAAACAAATCTATTCTCGCACAGAGGCCGCCCAAAAATCCCGCCCAGTCTGTGTTGTCCTCGCCGCCCCCACAGCTGATAGAATCACGCCCGATTTGACATTGACAACCGCGGTATCTGACACCGCACGGCTTCTGTGTGAGCGAAGTACACTGGCTCCCGAAGGTGTTTGTTTACGGTAATGGTGCTGTACATTGTGAATCAGTGAGCGATGTTGCGTGGTTCTCTGCTTGTCATTTGCTGTCCTCTCGCATTTCGCTTGTCAAATGATATCGCTCTGTTTCGGATTGCACAGGTCAGAGGTGTCAACATACATTTGACAGCTGGTGTACATATACAATGAAATCATATGTGGATAAATGACAAAAGAATAACAAAAATAAAAACGCATACACGACGCGACAAAAAATACCAAAACAACGAATAATAAAAAACAAATAAACAGTGTCCATGACGCAACAGAAACAAAATCATTTCATCACGGGCCGGCTCAATATGCAAATCATTACACACATAAAAGTTCCAGGAAAAAAAATATTCCTGATCCAAAACAGCTGGGGTATAACCGAAGTAAACGAGAGAAACTGCTGAGCGACCTTAGCAACGCACTGCTGGGAATGGCGTGAGTGAGAATGAACGTTATTTACCCAAGGCCCAGATGAATTGTGTCGCCGTTTCGATTTCCAAGATCCCGGTACATCCAGCACGTACTTCCCACGAATCGCGTGAAATCGAAACGCCGATATTTTGGCGAGGAAAACAAGTTCAATCATCCGTTCTCATTCATACATCGTTTAATACTCGCCTCGCCTGCCTCTGATCGCCCCTAACAAATACCTGGCCATAACGACCTCGTCCGGCCCCTGGAATCTGGCCACGGCATACAAACTCCTCCTAGCCCGCGTGTTTACATCACCGCCCCCATTTGAGGGCCACCAGATGGAATGTACGCCAATCGACCCACTTTCACTCTCACAGGAAAGACAGACAGGAGATGTAGTCATATCCGGCACTTGACCTCATAACTAATAAGGCTGTCAACGGTGTACTTCCCGAACCTCCATGACGGCTGCAGGAGGCGTGGCAACTGTTTAATTGCCGCTTCAATTCGCAATTCTATTTGGCAACCTCCTAACTGGCGATTCTACGTACGACCATCAGGATAAACCGAGAATATCGAAAAGGCTCTATCACCTACGCCCCCTAAAAAAAAACGATATTCGCTTATATAGCCATATCCATTCCCGCCTCAGAAAACGAACTTGACATTTAGTGCCAATAAACACCAATTATTTCCCCGAGCCGTTTGCACAGCGCATGTATCACCGCGCGGGCTCCTGCCGCTGCTCCTTAATGACAAAGCGACAGGAATTAACCCCGACTTGCCTTTGCCAAGTTGGTGCTTCAACCCGAGTGCTTCCTCGCTTCCCAAAATAATTTCGGGAGATTACTCGTGATGCAACAACCTCCCCTGAGACTAGCCGGGCATCGCAGCGGGGGTTGCGGTCGCCGGACGTTGCGCATTCAGACGAGGATTAGCTGCAGAATGAGGTAAGAGGCGAATGGAGGGCGGAGGAGGAGAGAGGGAAGAGGAGGAGAGAGGGAAGAGGAGGAGAGAGAGGGAGGAAGAGGAGAGAGGGAGGAAGAGGAGAGACGGAGGAAGAGGAGAGACGGAGGAGGGGATAGGGATAGCGATACGCACAGAGTGAAGGAAGGGAAGAGAGAGAGAGAGAGAGAGAGAGAGAGAGAGAGAGAGAGAGAGAGAGAGAGAGAGAGAGAGAGAGAGAGAGAGAGAGAGAGAGAGAGAGAGAGACAGAGACAGAGACAGAGACAGAGACAGAGACAGAGACAGAGACAGAGAGAGACAGAGACAGAGACAGAGACAGAGACAGAGACAGAGACAGACAGACAGAGACAGACAGACAGAGACAGACACACAGACAGACAGACAGAGACAGAGACAGAAACAGAACGAGACACGAGACAAAGAGAGTAAGGACTGCGATCCACCTCAGAAACGGAGCATCAGCATGCAGTCGACATGACCCTGACAAGCCCCGGACACAGACTGCCAACGAAGCACCGCTCAAAACCACACCAAACAGCAGCACAGCACAACTCGCCACACATGAACGCAGATCCATTAATTTACCTTCTTTTCTTATTCGAATTTCTACTACGGCCTCAAAATTTCCAAACAACCCCCCGCCCCTCCGCCTTCAAAAAAAAAAAAAAAAAAAACAACAACAACAACAAGGAAACGATGATCAAGCGGTTTCTCTCGCCCCCCCTTCAAAAAAACAAACAAACAACAACAACAAAAATACAAGGAAACCATGATCAAGCGGTTTCTCTCTCTCGCTCTTCCTTCCTACCTCAAAGTATCAGGGCGCTTAGTGCACTCTCAATTAACAGTTACTGACTGATCTACCCGCCAGCCCGCCCTTCCAAACGAGTTATGTAACAGAGTGCAAGTCGAGCGGGATGGGGGGGGAGGGGTAGGTAGGTGGGGGGAGGGGAGGGGAGTTGCACGGGCCTACACCCTTACCACTATCCCCCTTCCTCCCTTACCCCCTCCTCCCCCACTCCTCATAACTACCCCGTCCCCCTCTCCCCCTACCCACTCCTCATACTTCCTCCTCACCGTACCCCGTCCCCTTCTCCCCCTTAACCTCTCCTCCCTCCCACTCCTCATACTTCCTCCTCACCCTCCCCCGTCCCCCCTCCCCCTCCCCCTTCCCCCAGGCACCAGCAGCACCCCCCCCCCAATCGGTCAGGAAGCGCGACAACCTTCCATATAAGCCACGCGACACCAGGATGGTTTTCGTGTGGGACAAGAACTGGGCGGGGGGAGGAGGAGGACGGGGGAGAGGGGGAGGGGGGGTGTCAAGACCAGTCGGCCGAGGTCTGCACACACACACACACAAAGGAACCAAAACAAAGGCGGGAAAGTGAGTGTCACGTGGTCGCCAGGGTACTTGAAGGGGGAGGGGGAGGAGGGGAGGGAGAAGCAGCAAGCATGAACAGGCAAAATTGCACAGATTCACGTGCATGATGCTCATTTTCCTTGCTTGGGCTTCTAAGAGCGCGCGCCCGTGTGTGTAGGCCTACGACACCGTGCGTGCGAATATCAAAATACGTGCGCGTGTGTTTGCAGGTTCTCCATTGACGCACTTCCGAGAGCTATGCACCCTGCCCTACCCGACAAAGACGCCCCCCCCTGCCCGACCTGCCGAGATAAGATAACGACGATACCAAGGAAAGTCCCATGGTTACGGACGACACCTTCGCCCCCCCCCCACAGGTAACGACTCCCCCCCGGAAATGACAACACGCCACTTAACGACTTAAGAAATGAACTCGGGGGTTTTAAAAATGGATCGAGGAGCCAAGAGGGTAATGACGACTTACCCCCCCCTCCCCCCTTT
>NC_091562.1:2644158-2649158 GCF_042767895.1 Penaeus vannamei
GAGGGAGGGAGGGAGGGAGGAGGAGGAGGAGAGGAGGAGGAGGGAGGAGGGAGGGGAGGGAGTGGGAGGGGTAGGGGAGGGAAGGGGAGGGGGTGGTGGTGGGAGGGGGAGGGGGAGGGGGAGGGAGGAGGAAAGGAGGAGGAGGAGGAAAGGGGGAGGAGGAGGAGAAGGAGGAGGGGGAGGAGGAGGAGAAGAGTGAGGAGGAGGAGGAATAAGAGAAGAAGAGAAGAAGAAGAAGGAGGAGGAGGAGGAGGAGGAAAAGCGAGGAAAGGTGGGGAGGGGGCTGGCGCCATAGCAACACCTCGGGCAACATGTGTGAGTGAGTGTGAGTGAGTGTGAGTGTGAGTGTAAGTACAAGCGTGAGTGAGTGTGTGCGTGTGCGCGTGTACGAAGACGTGTATATGTGCGTGTACGTAGATGTCTATACGTTCGTATAGACGCAAACACATCCTTATCGCGCAAATCTAAGAATCCCAGTGACGCGTTGCACAGATTAGCGTGCACGTAAACACGCCCTTGAACCCCATGCGTGCGGGGCTAGACGTACGCGTGTTGGGCGTGCGTGACGGCGATAAATTCGACCGTGCACAACGCGAATCTCAAATGGCACGACCTGTCCAAGGAGTACCTCACCCCCCCCCCTTCCCCCTCCTCCCCCACCCCCACCATTCCGCCCACAACTTCTAGGTATCGAACGACGCCCTCGATCGACGCACGCCCACACGGCACTTCCCTCCCTTCCGGCCGCCTCCCTCCGCACGCCCCTACAGACGGGAACGCGCCCACGTCACCGCCGAAAGAAAGAAAGAAAAGAAAAGAAAGAAAAGAAAAGAAAAGAAAGAAAGAAGGAAAGAAAGAAAGAAAGAAAGAAAGAAAGAAAGAAAGAAAGAAAGAAAGAAAGAAAGAAAGAAAAAGAAAAGACAAGACAAGACAAAGAAAAGACAAGACAAGAAAAGACAAAGAAAAGAAAAGAAAAGAAAAGAAAAGAAAAAGAAAAAGAAAGAAAAAAAAAGCAAGCAAACCAACCCATCAAACAACAAACAAAACCCATTCAAACATAAATAAAAAATAAAAACCCACAAGACACGAACCTTAAATCCAAAAAATCGCCTCTATGACCACAACGCTCTTTCGTGGCCAAAATCCCAGCGGAATTGAAAAGCCACGCCCACCCCATCTCACAGAGAGGTCACTCGCTGTCTCCATGCGCCAATTTCCGGTTTCTTGATATTTGCGGAATTAAAGGAATGAAGAAAAAGAGAAGAGAAGAGCATTCATAAACATATACGTAGATTACTGAATATATATTTAGGAATATGGAGGAAGGCACCTGCTAATACATAGAGAGGCACGTAAATGATTATAACAATGATAATGACGATGATGATAAGATGACGACAATGATGACGACAGATATATATATAGATAGATAAACAGATAAACAATAAAACCAAAAAAAGCAAATCCACCCATCAGGAACCCGCCCCTACCCCCCAAACCCCCACCCCACCCCACCCCACCCGCTCCTGACCCCCATTTAAGGCACCGAACCACCGCTAATCCCCCCATTCATAACCCGAACGCCGCAGCGCCCCGAGAGTCAAGCAGGCACGCAGGCAGGAGGCGCAGGAGGGGCTAACGGGGCCTCCGACCGACGACGCCGTGACCAGTGGCTCGGTTCCAAGGGGCGCCGGCCAAGACGCTGCTCGCCCGCCCGCGGTTCGCCTCCCCTCGCGAGATCAATCCACACAACTCCCGCTTCGGCGCTTCTCTCTCGCTTCGCTGCTGCTCCCCGAGTCTTCTCTTCTCCCGCGTGCTTCTATTCTTATCGGTATTATCTTTTTCTCTCTTTCTTCACCTCTTCCCCATCCCCCCTCCTCCCCTTCCTCCCCCTCGCCTATCTACAAGGCGGTCCAAGTCCCACCAACACGGCACCCCCGCATTTAAAAATTCCTCTCCACATCCCTGTTCCCCCTCCCCTCCCCCTCCTCCCACTCCCCCCTAATCAGCGTCGAGCTTTCCGATGACGGGCCAATCACCCCCCCACCCCCTCCCCCCCTAATCCCCGCAGATATTATCATGAACTCACCCCCCCTTCCTCCCACAGCGGTCCACGCCATTCCCGCCCTAATGGACATGATCATCCTCATCTCCCTCGTCATCGTGCGAGAGGTGACAGCGGAGCGCGAACCGGGCGACATCTGGCACAGACACCTGTCACGCACCGTCCGCGACCGCCGGGCTTCGTCTCGGCGGCGGGAAGGTCGTGCCAGTACAGGTGACAGTGCCAGTGCCAGTCCCCGCCGGGGTTCGAGCAACTGCACGCATCCCATCCTCCCAATTTTCAATGATACTCTGCTTCTTTGTGACCATTCTATCCCCTAATTCGTTTTTTTCTTCTCTCTAGCCATGTTTTTTTCCCCTCATTCTTTCCTTCCTTCTTCCCTCCCTATCTCCCTTCTCCCAACATCCCTCGCCTTCCCTTCCTTCCCCCATTTCGCTCCTCCAAAACCCACCTTCCCCAGTCGTGATCCTCGTTCCTCCTGCCCCGTCGGTTCTGGTGCTCAAGAGGGCCTTCGAAGTACACACGCGATGTACTCATACACACACTCACACGAGGTACGCACGCACACGCATTTAAGCCAACCGGTCGCATCACGTTATACCCCTGGCGATGATGGATCTGGTGCGAGGATCCTCACTGTCCTCGGGTCCTCTGAGGAGAAGCCTCTTGTATCTTGACGTGACTTTTATTCTTCATTCTATTTATCTATTTATTTTATTATTATTTTTTTGAGCGAAAACAGAGTGCAAATGGAAACTACGCAGGAAACAGAATATGAAACAAATCCAAACGTAAACATATACAAAAAATCCAAACGTTAACATATACAAAAAATCCAAACGTAAACATAAACAAAAAATCCAAACGTTAACATATACAAAAAATCCAAACGTAAACATAAACAAAAAATCCAAACGTAAACAAATACAAAAAATCCAAACGTAAAAATATAGAAAAAATCCAAACGTAAACATATACAAAAAAAATCCGAACGTTAACAAATACAAACAAATCTATAACAGAAAACGCCCGCACATATCTAATTACACCGCCCTCCACTCGCCGTCGTGGGTGAGAATCATGTCATTAACCCTGAGTATTTCACAACACAATCTTAACAATATATCAAGTAAAAATGCCTTACATCACGTACACCCCCCACCCCCCACCCCCCACCTCCGAGAGATTAATTTCATCGTCCCTGAAGCGGAAAGACGCCGAGTATATTAAAGCTCATTAACTTCTTTTAACTAACATTTTTCAACCTCATTTTGAAAACCTAATGAAATTAATGAAATCATTATAACATACATATATACATAAACTCACACACACACACACACACATACACGCATACTCAGAGAGAGAGAGAGAGAGAGAGAGAGAGAGAGAGAGAGAGAGAGAGAGAGAGAGAGAGAGAGAGAGAGAGAGAGAGAGAGAGAGAGAGAGAGAGAGAGAGAGAGAGAGAGAGAACCTGGTGGATATAGAAAGATACAGATAGCAAGCAAGTGGGGAAAATAGACACAATCAAGACAAACCGAGATACATTCATGCATAGACACGCACACATTTAATCTTCTCCCCTACGTTCAGTGGCAAACAACATACATACATACAGATTATTACTTAGTTGTACAGATGGGATATTAACTGATAAAAAAGGTAGAGATTGAGAGACGAAGAAAATCACACATGACTGCCTGCCCACAATTTACATCGCGCCACCAGGTCCGTTGTTTACATCAGCAATCGGTAACAGCAATCCACCTTATCATTTCCTTTCATGGAACAGAGGCAAAGGGGGGGAGGGGAGGGGCAACCAAACACCTAAGAGCTTACTCTAAATGCATATCGATATTCATAACCTGTTTCTTCTCATGCCATAATATATACCCTGAACACCACTATGGTATACACGAGACCGCGCCCTACTTTATGCATAAAATATATGGCAGCTACAGATGGCATTTTCGTGTTGGCAGGCATGGGCTCTCGCATAATAAGATAAACTGTACACATACCAGTGGTATAGCCCGCTTGTTGAGTCTTAAGGGTGAATTTGTAGCCAAGACCAAATCAGTGTTATGGGTGAATTCGTAGCCAAGAGTAAATCAGTGTTTTTGTGTTTTTTCATGGGGTGCATGCAAATACACTGTTTGTAGTTGTACTTCCACTTTTATAAGGTTATTTGGTACTGTTTCTGGTGTTGTGTAGCGGTTGTACGGGGTGGCGAATATACTAGAAGTTGTGGATATCTCGGGAAATTTAAAACGAATTCAAAATAATCTCAATGTAACCTATATAAACCGTGTTATTTCGCAGGACTATGTATATACAAGTTTCTACACCGAACGTATTCATAATTTCGTAAGCACGTTGCACGTCTTCAACCCAAGGCTTCGTGTCACATAACAACTGTGTCTCGAAAGAAAAACAATCTGCAAAAACATTTCTTCTCTCTACTGCAAAACAAGACGCAAGTTTCTGTGGCTCTGCATCCTTGTGGTCGGATGTGTTAATGGAAGCGTTTCTCTCTAAGCTTCTAAACACGAGTCTCAGCAATTGGGAAACGTCTACAAACAAATGACACAGCGAGCTAACAGAACAACACATCAAGGATAGAGCATGAAACTCGATGCTCTTCGCTGATGAACAGGAAAAGTCTAGTCTTTACACCCATGTAGGCCTACGACAAGAGCCTTAGTGGGGTTTGTTGTCTTTCGGCGCAAAGCACATGACGACGAGCCTTCCACAATCAAACATAGATAATAGAAACCACCGGGAAGTTACCACATAAACATACAGATTGAAGACAACAATCTAGTAACAACAATAATCCATTCTCATCGACAATAACAAACCATAGCCACTGACAACAAACCATACACGTTCACAACAATACGTTTAGCAGACCTCTGGACATTTACATTAGCCA
>NC_091562.1:2666658-2681658 GCF_042767895.1 Penaeus vannamei
TCTTTTTCTATGTGGGTGCACAATTTCCGTGAATATATGTATACTGCATTCATTTTTCAAGTACATGTTCATATTGCGTTCTTTTTCTATATATATGTTAATGTTACATTTTATAAACCCCAATACTTGATACCCAGTAATCTATTGTAGTATGCGATACCTCTCTTAGCTCTATCGCAACTCAGTTTGGGCCTCTTCCAGTGTAAGGTATCTCTTTTTGGTACATCCTAGTTCAGCATACCGAGAGCCCGCAGATCAAAATATTTCATTTGATTCACAAAATTCACTCAAATGAATACTTTTTTTTCGTTCATCTAATTAAAATGGCGAAATTTAATAACTTTTTAAATTTAATTTAACCAACAGAATCACTATCGCTTAGGCTTAGGTAAGTCTGACTATTATTTCTGACTTTTTAAAAAATACCATTAACTCAGTCCCTCAGAGAGAGAGAGAGAGAGAGAGAGAGAGAGAGAGAGAGAGAGAGAGAGAGAGAGAGAGAGAGAGAGAGAGAGAGAGAGAGAGAGAGAGAGAGAGAGAGGAGAGAGAGAGAGAGAGAGAGAGAGAGAGAGGAGAGAGAGAGAGAGAGAGAGAGAGAGAGAGAGAGAGAGAGAGAGAGAGAGAGAGAGAGAGAGAGAGAGAGAGAGAGAGAGAGACAGATAGATGGAGAGAGAGAGAGAGAGAGAGAGAGAGAGAGAGAGATAGAGAGAGATAGAGAGAGAGAGAGAGAGAGAGAGAGAGAGAGAGAGAGAGAGAGAGAGAGAGAGAGAGAGAGAGAGAGAGAGAGAGAGAGAGAGAGAGAGAGAGAGAGAGAGAGAGAGAGAGAGAGAGAGAGAGAGAGAGAGAGAGAGAGAGAGAGAGAGAGAGAGGGGGGGGGGGAAGAGAGAGAGAGAGAGAGAGAGGGGGAAGAGAGAGAGGTAGAGACAGATGTTAACTCATTTTGCTTTTCACTCATTGCACCATATCTTTACTAGATTATCTGGTTCTTGTTTCTCTATCTACTTTTAATCCATACCAGAATACCTTAGTAAATGCACTATTTCATTCAGCAGTATTATCTGGAAACTAGTGATAGTAATAATTTTCTTCTTTTTTAATAGACAGTTATGACAAAAGTTGCAATCACTTTTTGAAATAAATCACAAGAAAATTCATGTTCCTCTGTTGACCCTATACATCAAAATATTTTAAAATTCAGATCAGCAGCATCTTCGAGTACAAATGATCTCATATTTAATTGAATTTGAACTCCCCACTGCAAAGGATAAAGTAAAATATTCAATACTTCTACATAATTCTTAAGTACAAATACAACTCTGTATACAATAGATGCAAAAATACAGTTTCTGGTCCACTACTGTGTTTCTCAGCTCTTTCAGTGTGAATGTAGTTCAGTATACAGAAGAACCAGTGGTAAAATGGCTGTACCACATCAAACGTAACACAATCTCCTATCTGCACAAAAGTTGAAAATCCTTCAACATACCTTTTTACAAATCCTATTCACATGGGAAACTTTTTTGAATGAGATATCACAACAGATCAAAGATATAATGGTTTTATTCTTTATGATAATTTTCAATCAACTTTTCTTGAACAAGCTGATGTAACACGATCTCCTTTCTTATTTTCTAAAAAGATGAATGGTTAATAAAGATTGAGCCAGATAACTAACAATATGAACAAATTTCTGTAAGGTTTGAACATATAGCTCAAAATTTAAGCATAACAATCTGAGCATATCAAGATGACCACTATAAAGACTATACAAATGATTTCAATTTTAGAGTAAGAGGAATCCACGGTTACCTCATTTCTGGAAACATAAATTTGTTCAGGCAATATTAACCTATAAACTAAAATATAATATGCACTGACTATGACATTTACACAAAAGTATCCAGACACCTAATGTACAAAATAAGCACAATTTACAAATATATATATATACAAATATCTACACCTACATAAGCACTTTCCATTACTGGTGTCACAATGATGCATCATGAGCACAAGAGTATCATAGACAAGTAGCAATACTATCCATTGCACACGAGAGGAAACTCGCACCAGATGAAGGTCTTGTAATGCAATGTTCTGCATTCTCTTCTGACCGCTAGTGCACCATCAAGGTTTTTTTTTTTTAACTTTTATAAGTATTTCTTTATGACTGTGATATTAATACAAGATCAGAGTACATATCACCTATAGATATAATATGCTGACACATTTAGGATTACATTGTATCTCAAGAAAGGATTACAGTGTATTCCAAGAATTTTTTCCAAAGTTATGGGCCAATCCCTGGAAAAGATTAAATGAAAAACCACCGAGCAAAAGATACGGTAATTGCTTCTCACACACCTGAATGCTGTCAAGGCCACAGGTATCAATGAATGGAGGAGGTTACAATTCACTCTTTGTAAAAGATGACTGGAAAAAAATTATATATATGTATAACACATCACAGTACACCTAACAAGCATTTTGCAAGAGTATATTTCATATATGATATGATTACACACAGAGACCCTTGATATGTTCTTAAAACCAAAACTATGGTACTGTTCCACAAATACCTTAACTGCACAATTTGTATGCAGTTATTTTTCATATTTGTTTCCTTCAGCAACTTTGCCAGCACCTGAGATGCATTCACATTAGAAAAAAATACCAAAACTTAATAGGATTATTAAAAAATATGGGGTAATGATACTCTACAATGTTGGAACTGAAATGGAACCTAAATGAACTCTTCTTTTTAAAAGTGTACGAAAGAACTAAATACACAATAATTTTACTATTCAACTCAAATGTATCACAGTAGCAATGACTTATACTTATTATCTTGATCACTGGATCTATAATACAAATCTTATTATGGCAACATTCCTATTTTGGATTTGCACTTGAAAAAAAACTCTATAAAACAATAAGAAATGGTAACAAAACAGGATAAAAATACATTGGCATCTAAGTCATACAAAATATGATGTTGTGGAAATACATAGTATTTTAGGAATGGTTTAGGGAAAAAATAAAATATATCCATACCATCGCAAAAGATAATGCAACATCTTTTAAATATCACACCTTAAAAAACTGAGATATTGTAATACACAAACATATTTCAACATTTCAATATGTATCTCAGGTATTTAGTATCTGAGCACAAACAGTATACAACAGTTGTGAATCATTCTGTAAAAAGAGAAACATTTATACTGCAAAGAACATGAATGCTTTGTTTTTGTTGCTCCAGCTGGTATTATTAATGGTATAAAAGCTCTGTAGATGAAGTCTGTCAGGTTAAATAACACTGTCACTGCCTTGTTATCATCCTAATCATGCAAATATTTTTGTATGTAGAGCATATTTATGTATGCATTAATCCTTTGTAGTAAATCGTCATTCAAGCAACATATACAGCATTACTATCTGTCACTGGCTATAGAAATTTACTTTATGTAAGGCTTTATGTATTCTCAGAAATACAAGTATTCACATAATCTATGAGACTAACCATTCTTTTTTATGCAATAACTAAATTACTTTGACAAACTGTCAAGTTTTTTTTAACCTGAATATTGATTTAATATGATTCTCCACAAATCTTACTGTGAAATATTTCTATGACAGAAAAAGAAATGAATCAGTACCAGGAATATATGATTTGTCACAAAAAAATCAATCTGCTTACAGTTGCAAGGACTGTTATATAAAGAATGGGTATCTGGTACAGCTATAAATTAATTCAGTGACAAGTTTTGTAAAGCTCAACACGAATGTAAATCATACTTTCATTCATACCAACTTTCACATGGTAGTGACTAGCATTTTCAAGAGAACAGAGAAAGTAGAAAAGGAGAAAAAAATCCAAGTTCAGCTCATCTCCTGAGGCTCACATAAATATATATCATCTTTATTCTATCTTCATTTTACTTGCGTAAAAAAGTGTCTAAGGCTCTCTACTGCATCCTCCAAAAATGACACATTTATCTAAAATCATCTACAACTCACATGAAGGTGGAAAACTTCACAGTGTATGTTAGGTTCTCTTCCAGTAGGCACTGATTCTTTTCTTCTGGGGCAAAATGCATGAACTTTACTGAACAGAACAATGGTCTTAGCACTCGCATGTAAAAAAAAAAAGCAAAGAACATCCAAGTTTAACCTAAAAACCTGAAAAGGATTATGATATCAAAGAGTATAAAATGTGTGGGTTGAACAGGAAGGCATTTGAGGTTACAAAGTCCCGTCTGAAAAACTATCCTTTTTCCAGGGGTATGTTTACCAACTTCCGCTTCACATACAAAATATGGAAATATGGAAGATCTTTAATCTATTTTATTTCCTCTTTCTTTTTCCACTAATATTAGTTTTTTTCCACATCTACATCTTGTTGGCAGTATTTACTTTTAGCCACTAGCAATTAATATGAGAAAACACAGTAGAATTCACTGTAAAGTTCAATATAAATGTCTTATATACATAGTGTTGTCACTAGATAATTCTATAGCATTGCATCTAGACCAGAGAATGAGAAGCCTTGATACCACCATCCATAAGGCCTTTAATGGCAATTGAGTCCAGTATTATGATCTGAACTTCTGTTCAGAAAGTGATAGTTAAAAACAAATATTAAATAATAGATATATATACACACACATACAATATATGACTCTACACCTATTGGTTGACACCCTGTATTGGTTCTCCATGTGCACGTCTTGTGAGGAAGAAATGGAGTATTCCTGCCTGAGCCATGACATCCACTGTGCCTGCTGCCAGCTGTTCTGCTGGAGATGGGTTGCCGGCTTTGGCTCCTGGCCGGATCAGCGTTGGCCCAAAGACTGTGGCCAAGTTATGAAGAGACATTTTATTCTGATGCTCCATCTGGTGTACTCTAAAAAAAAACAAAAGAAAAAAAAAAACATTAATAATCAATATCAGAAGTAACAATTTTTTCTTCAATACAAGAGGCTCTAAGCAGATATAGATTGATCAATTCATGTCTTAAATCATGAAATTTCAACTTCTATCTTTTCACTTTACACAGAACATTGAGAATAAACTGTAAAGAGAATTTCTATGTCATTGTAAATTCTTAATGCTATTCAAATTTCCAATACATAGGACTATAAACGCCTGTCATAGTTCACAGTAATCATTACAGTTTCCTTACTTTACTAAATGTTCAAGAAGATAGGCGATAATTGACTGGTTTAGCTGGGGTAGCGATGAAAATAGTTTGAGTATTGTGGTTTTCCGGTACTCAGGATCTGCAGCACTGTATGCTTCAAAGAAACGAGGATAGAGTTCATCCGTAAAGAGAGCCTCCGGAAGTTCACGCAGGAAAAGCTTTAGAAGGCCAGTAACTGAATGAATGTCCACCTCTTTGACAAGTTGTTCAGCTTCATATGGATCTGTTGAAAATTGTAATGATAATTACAAAAAAAATAACATACAAAAATATATAAGCAAGAAATCAGTTATTAATATATATAACAAAAGTCATTCACAAAATCTCTTAATTTTAACCTCTTAATATATATATATGCTACAAAGACTTACTTGACTCAAAAGACTTTTTCAGCTTTGTGATATCAGATGCTAAGCCAGATACCCTGTATATTCCGACCTCCTGCATCCCACGTCTTTCCACTTCACGCACACACCTTGTCACTATAAATGGTACACTTCTCTTTTCTCGCCTGTTGAAAAGAAAAACCATTGAAGAGACACCAGAGGAAAACATCATTTTCAAGAAGATTTAATATATAAATATTCTTTCCCTTAACCCCCTCGAACACTTTCATTATCAGCAATACTTAATTAATGAGTAGAAAAGGAAAATAATGCTCACTTGCACACATTGGCAATGTTAGTGCCAAACAATCCAGATGACTTTCCAGTTGGGACTCTTCTGAGTGTGGCTTCGGGAGGAAGGAACTTTAGGGAAAGCACCAACACCAAATCCTGAAGACTGACCCGCCTTTCATTCAAGGTGTCACTCAACCATGAACGTGACAGCTAATGGAATGAGAGCATTAATTAGAAACTTGATATGGAAGAGACAGATATATTAGTTTAAAGTATATATGTTGCTTTATTTAAGCTTCACTTAAAATTCTCATTATAAAATCAAAAGTGCACAAAACTACATAAAGAGTTACCTCAAGGTGAGCCTTTCCCCTCAGTTGCACACCCAACTTTGGATCTTCTTCATAGCATAATATTCGAAGTGTCTGTGACCCTTCCAATTCAATTATGAAGTCCTGATTCCAGTGGGGTTCAACCCCGTCAGCTTGTTTTGTCTTTACTTTACGGAAGAAATGACCATACGAGTCTACTTCGAAGCACACAAACATCTCTGGAAATGTAAAATTATTAGTAAATTATACTTTGTATTGGAGGTAGTTTTGTGGACAGACTATTCTTTTCTGATTTCTAAATCTATCTCCACAGTACATAGATGCATAAATGTAAGTACACACACACGTGCTCACAGGTACACTTGTGATTTTCTATATGTACAAAGATGAGGCTATCTGTATTTTATAACTTCACAACTTTTGTCTTAAAAGTGTACTCACTTGCAGGTCTAGTAAGGCCATGTAGACTAGAAACCACAATGTGCAGGTCACCAAGCAGTAAAGAATCGTCTCTCCCTGACTTGAGTAAGAAGGAACCCATGTTGGTCTTCAGGAAGGATCTGTAGGCTGTGATCCATCCCTGGAGCTCATGGAGGGTGAGAGAACTTCCACCGACTCCTGGGGTGTTGGCCTGTAAGGTTTTGGAGAAATTGTTTATGATACATTTTGGATGAATACCTAAATCATATTGGAAAAGAAACACAGACAAATCACTCAGGACAGGATACATCACTCCACTCGTAATCACTTCTTATAAATAAATTGTGCAAAGAACCAAACAACTGCTAATTAAAACACACTTAATTTACTAAAAATAAATCCACCACATAGCCGTAAAGAACTCTGATTTGAAGGAGGGATATGATAATTCATAATCATGAACATTAAAAAAAATAGTAATAACAAAGAGAAGGACAATCATTTGTTTAATAATCAAAAAAAAGAAGAAAAGGATGGTACAAAAGAAACTGCATCTTC
This sequence comes from Penaeus vannamei, assembly GCF_042767895.1. Taxonomy (NCBI): domain Eukaryota; kingdom Metazoa; phylum Arthropoda; class Malacostraca; order Decapoda; family Penaeidae; genus Penaeus; species Penaeus vannamei. The sequence continues at coordinate 2,673,792 of NC_091562.1, forward strand.
TGAGTGTGAGGAATCCAATGGGACTGCAAACACATCTCTGCAAAATCGATCATGCAGGGCAGCAACCGCAATCCTATAAAGTAATGCTCACGAAGCATGAAGTGAATAGAGAGCGAGAGGAAGTATGGGCCTTTATTGCCCGAGGGAAGTGTGGATGGAGAGATTCTATGAGAAGTGTTCCCCTCTGTAGCAAATGGAACTTTAGGAGAAAAGTCCTGCTCAACTTGCGATCTGAAGCTGACATACCCGAGACCTGTGAAGGCAAGCCAGTGAAAAGTAAAATTGTTCAAACAACAAACAAAAAATCCCCCATCCCCTACACACTTATTGGCAAAAGGGACCTCCGTCATCATTGCCATTCACCCTTACCTGCAGTACTTGGATGGCTTCACCCCACTGATCTCGCTCATACTCTGAAGTTAGAAGGAATGTGTGGACAGGTCCCGCTCGCTTTGATATTCTAAATGGGAGATTGGGAGATGCTAGAACTAGCTGGGCTTCCAATTCAGCTAGTTTCTTCCGATGTTTTTCATTTCGTGCTTGATTCATTCGGCCAGCCTGTAAGGGAAGTGGAAATGAACATTATGTATGATCAATAATTGATTTCTTATTGTACAATTTTCACATTAGAAAAAAAAGAAATCTTTGCAATAAGTTGTTCTCTATCTAAATATATGAAAATTTATACTTTTTCTCTCTCCCTGCTGTTTCATTCTTTTTATATCAATCTATTTCAACTTTACTGCCACTTACCCCCTTTTCACCCATACTGTCTAACCGTCTCAACTGGTCGCGAATAGTAGAGGCTTGTGACTTAAGTGAGACCAAGTTTGGAGGATTAGATTCTTTTAGTGTCTCTGGTCCACTGTCATTTAACACAGCTATATCATGGAGGCTAATGTACCATTTCACTTCAAATGTAAACTTCTCTGATCTTCCCGTTGGCTGTAAAAAGAAGAAAAAATATTTAGAATTTGCTATGTCTTATTATACGCACAATCTTATTTCCACAAGAAAGGTAAACAAACCTTGGAATAAGGCTTATTTATGCCAAAAACTAAAAGTGACAAATCATTTTTTCTATTATGGAAAGAACAATCAGCAATATATAGAGAAAAATTAAATTCATCATTAATTAACACTTATAACTAAAGGCAACAAAAAATATGAATATACTCACAGCGCCACTTACTTTGTACTTGGCACAAACTATTACATCATTGAACAAAAAGAGATGCCTAAGTTTCCTGTGACCTTCAACCAACTCTACAATAAATGAATTGCGAACCAAGTGCCGCTGAGGACGATCCTGAGCCTGTAAACATAAAAAATATTAATAACCGCACACGTAAAAACTCCTATGAACTTAATTGATTCTACCTAAGTTAATCAGACTGATCAATCTGGATGGCTAACTTATAAAAGTATTAAAGTTATTTCAACCCATTGGATCTGGTTGCCCTGCAGCTTGCAAGTGGACCAATATCCAGGCATTAGGTTACTTGAGTAGTTACACACATACTCAGGGTATGTGTGTTGTAGACCCTGCCCACACACAAAAAAATCATGTACAATATCAAGATTGCTTGCCTCCTCATTGCTATGATATTAGTTCTTATTCTGCATGTGCTGTTTTGCCATTTTCTAAGGTCTATATTTGTCATTTGTTACACTCTATCAAGATTAGAATAGACAATTTTCATTGAGCAGACTCCATATAATCTCTCTAGGTAGTCTACAATTCTATGCAAAAACAATAACAGCCAGTATCAATAAGTTACTTGTATTATTTGTTTTCATCTTAGTAATATTCACTTTTCCTGAACACACCCTAAGCTGCCATTTAAGGTGGGCAGGAATAGGTTGCTGCACTTTGAAATGTCCTCGATGGAGCCAGCACTCTTCCAGCCATGGCTTACACATATTACATTTTATTCTTGTTTACTGGTGGAAATAATACAAAAGCCCCTTCCTAAAGATTCATTGAGTCTAATTCCATTTCAAGAGCCTTATGCACCCATGGTGAGATGTCTGTGTCACTCGCCACTCAGCAATAATATCTCATAATAACACTTTCCTGTCATCCCAGCCCTTAGCCAAATTTTTCATGATGATAAGATCCAACAGGTTAAGTTACATATAAATAAAAAGGAAATAAAATTCAGTTGTAGAGCTTCATGCCATATTACTTACTGGAAACATCGCCTCAGTGTGAATCATTGAGAGGTGTGTTAAAAAGTTTTGTGTAAGTTTGAGAGCTTCTTTCAAAGTTTCATGATCAGGATGGTTCTCTGAAGTATACTTGAGCAAGTCCTGAAAATGAAAATGAAAATTAGTTAAACTATAATGTGATTTGCGTATTGTAATCTGTTATGCAATCATAACATTATACATCTATATATTGTGATAAACAGACTTTCTTATTCATTAGTCATGATATACCATTACATCCATATAGATTTTTTCATACATCTATTAATGAATATTACTTATGAGTAAAATGCTGAAAAACACAGAATTCATTAAATGTGTAAAATTATCTAAACCTCAAAAGAGTTTAACTACCTCTTCCTTATCCCTATTATTTGACAAAAACTAGTTAATCAACTAAGCAAGACAATAAAATACCAAATAAAAAACTTACATGAAGGACTAGAGCATTTTTCTGGACTCTTGCAACGGGTCTGTGCAAGAGGTCCTCAAGAGATTGTGGCTGGCCCTGGAGGGACCGGAGTTTGATGGAACGTGTGATGTCGGCAAATTGAGGACTCTGAGAACTGCACCGTCTCACAGTTTCTATGGCACGAGGGTAGTTTTGCAGGAAGGAGGCATACACATCTAACTTGCTTGCCTGTGGAAGAGTGTTTGTATTATTGTTTCTGCTATTAAACCTTCATTATTTTGTAAAAAAAAAAAAAATACATTTTGAAAGGAACTATGCTAACCTTGTAATGATATGGATACAGTAATTAAGAAGACAAGGGATAAAAATACATAAAATATTACCTAATGAACAATAATGCAAATGAAAGTTACCTTAAAGATAACACATAAAGGAGTTGCATTAAAGTGATGTGAACTTATATGAATATAGTTTGTCTTGTGGATAATTATCCACAAAATTAAACAAAAATTCTCATCCTTTCTTTCCCAAAGTGGCATGACAGATTCTTCACATACTATACTCATTTGAATAGATATATGAATGAAAAATCCTTTATATGACTCAACTAAAAACATCATTACAAACTGCAAGCCAAACTATGGATAAAGATCAGATACCTATTGCTATCCATATGGGAACGAAACCCTCTCATGACTTCTTACCAGATCTCTAAAGAGCTCCCCAATGGTGCCAGAGCCATCGAGCTGCGAGGAGCGTTCCCTGAGGCCCTGGAGGAAGGCACTGTGGGCTGCGTGGAGCTCGCTGATGCGGTAGAACACGGTGGAGAAGTCGTCCGGCGAGATCACGGGCTGGGAGGTCGTCAGGGTAGCCTTCAGGGCCTTCATGTACTGTAGGGATGGGTCACGTTAGCTGGCATACAGTGCAATTTTAAGAGTATCGTGGAATTTCTGTTGTGTTTGAAGAAATACGAAACAACGTTACTATCACAACTCACAAATATTTATACACTTTTACGTGTTTTTGCCATAAATAAACTTGTGGCCATATGAAACTCTATTACCACTCATCGGTGTCCCTATGTATAAGTGTAATGTGAAAGACGGGTGTACAGAATTGGATTTACCCAATAATGAAAAAAATATTACCTATAAACCATGGTTCAAGTTTTTAACATTCAACTTTCTAGGATTAAAATGTCATACGGTCATAATCAAATTGAATAAGTCACAAAAGATAATAAACGCATACCTACATGCAATAAGTATTTCCACAACATAATATACACATACATTCCAGAGGTAATACATATTCTATACACCAAGTGATACACATACGATAACAAGTACAGCATATGCACAAACCACATAAACAACATTCTGAGGTAGTTAGCGCCACTCACCTGCAACACCACATCCAAGCACTCCAGGTAAATGGTCTCGGATTCCACAATGGAGGAGATGATGCACCGGTACATGGTCATCCGTTCAGCCTCTGCCGCCGGACTCGACTTGGGCTGCTCGGGGAGGTCGGCGGACGCCCATCTCGCTGCGGTGGGTGGCGTGGGCGGGGCGGAGGGCATGTGGCTGGTCGACTCCACGCTGCTCCCATACACCCCTGCAACGGTGACGATCATTAGTGTCTTGGCGCGGCAAGGCAACCAGTTGAACACGGGGAAGGAGTGTGTGTGTGTGTGTGTGTGTGTGTGTGTGTGTGTGTGTGTGTGTGTGTGTGTGTGTGTGTGTGTGTGTGTGTGTGTGTTTGTGTGTGTGTGTGTGTGTGTGTGTGTGTGTGTGTGTGTGTGTGTGTGTGTGTGTGCGTGTGTGTGTGAGAGAGGTTCCTGTACCTGCACTGACCTGTAGGTGCGAGTCCCTACGCGAGCGGGCGCTACGGACGGCGAATAAGAGGTGTTGTGGGCTTGACTGCAGGTTCTACTGTGGGAGACCTGGCACGGGACCCACGCACCTGTGTCTTGCCAGTTCCCGCTTTTCTTCAGCATCAGCGTCTGAGTCTTTACCGGAATTTACGTTTTGTCAAATTCGGAGGCTGAGTCCGGTTATCTTTACCGTTGCCATCATCATCATCATCATCATCATCATCATCATAATAATAATAATAATAATCATCATCATGATCATCATCATAATGATGATGATGATGATAATAATATTCATTATTATTATCATTAAAAACATCATTATCATTACTATTATGACTATGAATTAGATGATGATTACCGTTGTTATTATCATTATTATTGATGCCATTATCATGTTTATCATTCTCATTAAAAATAATAATAATAATTATCATTATTATCATTATCATTATAACAATTATGATAATAACTATAACTATTACTATCATCATTATTATCATCGTAATTATCCTTACTGATATTACTATTATCATCATTTACTCTTTTTGCCTTAATTATCAAAATCAGTATCATCATCACCATCGCTGTTATAATCATCATCATCATCAGTGTCATCATCGCATGACTATCACACTTCGATCAACGCGAAACCATCAGAAAAAGTACCACTGAGGTCAAAGATATTTTGTTCAGAGCCCTACCACCTCCCTCCACCCCCCCTTCGAACACCAACCCCCCCTAAACCCCCTATTTTTGTCCTTATCGCCAACCCACACCCCCTTCGACCCCCTAAACCCCCTATTTTTACCCTTATCACCAACCCATCCCCCTTCGAACACCAACCCCCCCCTAAACCCCCTATTTTTGTCCTTATCGCCAACCCACCCCCCTTCGACCCCCCCCCCCTAAACCCCCTATTTTTACCCTTATCACCAACCCATCCCCCTTCGAACACAACCCCCCCCTAAACCCCCTATTTTTTACCCTTATCACCAACCCATCCCCCTTCGAACACCAACCCGCCCCCTCAAAACCCCCTATTTTTTGTCCTTATCGCGAACCCATCCCCCATCGAACACCTCCCTAAACCCCCTACTTTTACCCTTATCGCGACCCCCCCTTAAACCCCCTATTTTTCACCCTTATCGCCAACCCATCCCCCTTCGAACACCCCCCCCTTAAACCCCCTATTTTTACCCTCTTCGCCAACCCACCCCCTTCGAACACCAACCTCCCACCTCAAAACCCCCTATTTTTTTTATCCTGATCGCGAACCCCCCCCCCCCCCTCTTCGAACACCAACACCCCCCCCCCTCAAAACCCCTATTTTTACCCTTATCGCCAACCCATCCCCCTTCGAACACCAACCCGCCCCCTCAAAACCCCCATATTTTTTTTTATCCTTATCGCGAACCCTCCCAAGCCGCAACGCCCCGAGAAGCGACCCGGCAGCCCAGGGGAACTGAGGCCGACGACAGGAAGACCGCGCGTCGCCCAGTGCTTGCTCCTCGGGTCACTGGGACGCGAGGCTGCTTTCGGCCGCTCCTGCGATTCGCGGCCGGGAGCTGGTCGTGGGTCTTGGGGTGGACGGAGGGGGGAAGAGGGGAGGGGAGGGGAGGGGAGGGGAAAGAAGGGAGGGGAGGGGAGGGGGAGGGAGGGGAGGGGAGGAGGGGTGAGGGGAAAAGACGGGAGGGGAGGGGAGGGGAGGGGATAGAAGGGAAAAGAAGGAGAGGGGAGGGGAGGGGAGGGTAAAGAACGGAGGGGGGGAGGGGAAAGAAGGGAGGGAAGGGGAGAGTGATAAAGAGGTGAGAAGACGGTGGGGATGACAGGGTTAGAGAGAAGGAGGGGTGATAAAGAGGTGAGAAGAGGAAGGGGAAAGACCGACCAAAAAACAGGGGAATCGAGTGAAACAACAGAACACGAGATGATAAGAAACAAAGGAAGGAAAAACAGCCAAAAAAAATAAAATAAAAAAATAAAAAAAATAAAAAATAAATAAATAAATTAATTAAAAAATGTAGAAAAACATTTAAACACGGAGAAATCCTACCCAGCCCGCCCGCCCTCCTCCCAAAGGCACCCTCCCCGCCCGCGAAACGACCTCGACCAAAACGCGAGACGGAGCGCGCGCGCACGCTCTTTCAAGTCCCGCCGCAAACACCCCATTCGTCACGTCAGCCACCAGAGGCTCCTGTCAGCCGAGAGAGCGCTCAGCTGTATGCGGTGACATGACCCAAATTGCACAGATTAGGCTCTCCCTCCCTCCCTCCTTCCTTAACCCCCTCCCTCCCTCCCTCCTGCCCGCTCTCGCTCTCTCTCTCTCTCCCTCCCTCTCCCACCTCCCACCCACCTCCCTCCGTCCCTTCCTCTCTCCCCCCTTCCCTCCTTTCCCCTCCCTCCTCCCTCCCCCCCCCTCCTCCCTCCTCCCTCCCCCCCTCCACTCTCCTCCCTCCTTTCCCCTACCCTCTCCCTCTCCCTTCCCTTCCTCCCTCCTTCCCTCTCCCTCCCTCCTTCCCTCTCCCCCTCCTTCCCTCCCTCCCTCCCCCTCCTTCCCCCTCCCTCCCACACCCTCCTTCCCCATCTCCCCCTCTCCCTCCCTCCACAATCTCTCCTCGCTTCACCCACGCTCCCAAACCAAGCATCACCCAGGAGCCGATTCGTATCCCTCTGGACTCGGACGGATTCGGGTGATGACGTGAAAATGGTGATGACTGACGATGACGAAGGAGGGGAAGAGGAGAGAAGGAGAGACTACCGGAGAGTTGGATAGTAGCGGGAGAATTAAAACAAATAAAGGGGAAAAAAGAGAATAAGCTGAAAAAAAGAAATATAGGAGAGAGGGAAGAAGAAAGAGGGAGTGGGAGGACGGGGACGATCAAGAGGAGGAGGAGGAGGAGGACGGGGACGATGATGATGATGAGGAAGAGGAGAAAGAGAATAAAAAGTAGAAATAAGAGAAGAATGAAAAAAAGAGAAGGTGAAGGAGGAGGAGGAGGACAGGAAGGAGAAGAAACGAAGAAGAAGGGGAAGGGGGAAAAGAAGAAAGGGGAGAAGATAAAGCGGTGAAAAAGTAGGATGGCAAGGAGGAGGAGGAGCAGTAAGAAGAAGAAAAAGAAGAATGATACTGATAGTAATAATAATAATAATAATAATAATAATAATAATAATAATAATGAGAGAATGAAGAAGCAGAAGAAAAAGGAAGAAGAAAGATAATAAAACGATGCCGAGGAGGAGGAACAAGAGAACCGCCCACCAACTCCCCAGCTCCAGGCGAAGGGCGGCGATCCACGGCACACAACGGGGCACAGAGCGAGGCCGGGAGATGGCAGACGTGGCACCCCATACTTGGCACCCCCATCACA
>NC_091562.1:2689158-2694158 GCF_042767895.1 Penaeus vannamei
GCTCTTCTCCTCCCGCCCCTCCTTCGTCCCTCCTCCCCCTCCCTCTCGGGCGTCCTCCTCCGCCTCGCCCAGGGCCTCGATCAGCGTGCTCAGCATCGCCTCCTTCAGCGTGGTCAAGCCCGAGCTCTCGACGAGCGCCTTGTCCTCCACGTGGCCGCCCTCCTGCGCGCACGTCGAGGCCATCGTGTCTGCGGGAGAGCGAGTGGCGACCCTGGTGAGAACGGAAGGATCAAGGAGGCTCGAGGGGCGGCGCCCTGCAGCATCCAACAGCCGGGCGAAGAGGCCTAGGAACTCCAAACGACTTCTTATTCACTGAACCGCACAGCAGACGCTTCATCTGCGACGCTCTTCCCTCAGCACAGACACAAAACGACTAAATTTCCGATCAATCATCTTACTCTTCTTCTGCTGCACCCCTTTCTCCGGGTCTATCTATCTACCTGTATCTGCAGGCGGTGGCATACAGATCCCCAAGCACGGACGCCTTATTCCACCCCACAGCACCAACAAGACCATCGACGGCACTACCACCAGCCACTCGGTCTGCACCGCGGCCGCAGGAACCCTCCCGGGATCGCCCTCACTCCCCGCAGACGTCTCGAGGGCCACGCTAGGTCTTGGCACCGCGACTGCGAGTGATAATCGCCGCGAGCCTCGTCACCCGTCGCCCTTCCCCGCTCCCTCTCCCTACCCATATCCTTACCCACTCCCTCCCCTACCCTCTCCCTCCCTCCCCCTTCTCCCTCGCCCCACGCCCGAGCGACATTAAAGCTCATCCCGTATGGAAACGAGGTAGACCGGAGGGCGTTAGGCTCCTGCGCGACATTATATTCCCCTCTCCTTCTTTCCCCCTTCTCGTCACTCTCTTCGTCTCCTCCGCTTTCCCTTCTTCCCTTCCATGACGAGTAGCGCCCAGAGGCTTAGCGCAGCCCCTCAGATCCTTCGCCAGGGATGCCGGAGCTCGGGAGATGACGCCGTCCCTCCTCCAGGAGACCCGCTCCCCCGCATCACGCAGTTTAAAACCCCTTCGTGCCCTAGCGTGGCCCCATCCCTACAGGAGTATACACCGCGGACAAAAGAGAACAAAATATACCGAGAAAGGGAAGTACATAGAACAAACAGGACAAACAATACGTTGACAACAGAGATAGCACAAAAAAACAACAACAAAAAAATTGGCCATAATTCCAAAAACATTCATGGAAAAGAAACAAATAAACAAACGACCCAGGTCACGTGGCATCACTATTTCGCCACCATAAAAAAACACCAAATCAAGTCGTCTGAAAATTTAGGGGAAAAAATGTTACATAACGACGGAATAATAATATTTTCCGTGTTTCTCGTATTGAGTCAGCTGGCTCTGAGACACAGAATGAATACGAGATCAACTAAAAACAACCTTAATACAACAAAACACTACTTTTTCATTATACTAAAAAAGCCAGACTTCTATACATTACTTTTCATTATAACAGAAAGCCAGAGTTCGTTATACTAGTGTACTTCACCTACAACTCTCCCGGCACCCTCGCCAATCCTTCGGCATTACCTGAAACGAAAAAGAAAAACCTCGTTAATGACACGATTCCAGATTATAAGGTCAACAAAGAAATGTAAAGTGCAGCAATTACACGCAATCAAATACCGTGACATGGATTCATTTGACAACAAAACAAAAAAAGTGTTTCCTCCCATTCCGAATCTCACCGGATGTCCTGGTTCAACGTCATGCAGCGTGTATGTCTATACATGGCAGTGTGATGCGTAGAATGCATATACATACACGTATACATTCACACACCTTTACCTGTACATGGAGTACATGGGTACACATAGCTACATACACTCAAATATACACACAGATACATACACTCAAATATACACACAGATACATACACTCAAATATACACACATACATAACTCAAGTATGGACACATATACATACACTCAAATATACACACAGATACAAACATTCAAATATAAACACAGATACATACACTCAAATATACACGCAGATGCTTAAACTCAAAAATAAACATACACACACACACACACATACACACACACACAAACACTCAATTACACACACGCACATATAGCCCATATATAAACGCACGTCCTGTACGTACATGTACTGAATACATAAAATAAGTTGATGAGTTTGTTTTGGCAAATTGCAAAAACGCACAAAAAAAACATATTTTCCTCTTTTGCGTATTTGGCAATTCCCTTGCGAACGAAAGAAGAAAAGAAATTAGGAGGAGGAAAAAAAGGGAGAAACTTGGCAGAAGAGGAAGCGAGAAGAAAGTTACGGAAAATAAGTAAATAGTAAAAGAAGTAAAATGAAAACGATTTAGACACGTATTGTACATACAGAGAAACAAGAGAGAAATGGGTCAGATAAAATATAGAGACATAGAAAAATAAAAATAAAGAGAAGATAAGAAAACAAAAGAAAATAACGGAGAAAAGAAAGGAACAAAATTTAAAAAAACAGAAAAGAAGAGAATAAAACAAGAAAAAATTGACAGACAAGAAAAAAACGAAAAGACTTGATTAGAAAGAAGAGAGAGAGAAAAAAAAAGAAAAATACATACAAAATAAAAAACTACAGACAATGCCAGGAAAACAGACAAAGGAAAAACAGCAGAATGAGAGGAGAGATGAGAAGGAGAGAAGAAGAGAGGAGAGAAGAGAAGAGAAGAGAGGAGAGAAGAGAGAAGAGAAGAAGAGAGAAGAGAAGAAAAGAGAGGAGAGAAGAGAAGAAGAAGAAGAGGAGAAAAGAAGAGAGGAGAGGAGAGACACGAGTGAAAGGCAGGGAGTGAGGTCGTGACACCCTGACCCTGAGTGCCTGCGGGGGTTTCGGTGCCGCCAGTGAAGCCTCCGGGAAACCTCCACTCCGGTTTCCCAAGAGCTTTTGCCGAAGCCTCTCCCGCCCTCGCCACCAGGATCAATTCCCTCCACGCTCTAGTCTATCAACTCTCTCTCTCTCTCTCTCTCTTTCTCTTTCTCTCTCTCTCTTTCTTTCTTTCTCTCTCTCTCTTTTTCCCTGTTCTTCCTTTTCTATCTTCTTCTCTTTCTCTCTCTCTCTTTCTTTCTTTCTCTCTCTCACTCACTTCTGTTCTGTCAACTAGATCTATCCAATCTACCCATTGCTGTCTACGCGATCCGCCAAATCAATCTATTTTGTTTAATCCACTTGTTCTATCCATTCTAGCTTCGGTTCTCCCCCTCCCCTCAGATTCGTCAACTCCTGCCCCCTTTGTTCTATCCACAGGGGCCATGCGGTCTATCCCTACTCCCTCTCTTCTACTATCCACAATCAACTTAACGGGATAGTAGGGGGAAAAAAACAAGTAAAAAATGGAGACTTATAAAAGTGAGAGACGACATTGCTCATTCATCTCATTTACCTTTAAAGGGGGAAAAAAATTAATCAGCGACAGAGCCCGTTGTTTACCCTAGGAGCCATCCCCCCCTCCCCCTCCGGCCACAATACCCCCCCTCTGCCCCCTACCCCAACCTCCCCCTCCCCCTCCGGCCACAATACCCCCCTCTGACCCCTACCCCAACCTCCCCCCTCCGGCCACAATACCCCCCCTCTGCCCCCTACCCCAACCTCCCCCCACCGGCCACAATACCCCCCTCCCCTGCCCCCTACCCCAACCCCCAGGACGCTACAAAACTCCCTCAAGTCGAGAGCAAAAGAGAACGCCACTGACACGCCACTACCCCGAACTCATTTATTATTATTTTTTTCCATACCGATTCTCCTGAAAAGACAAGAACTCCGGACGAAGAGAGCAGAGAGAGATAAGATAGGACGGTAGATAGGACGGTGAATATGGCGCAAGCTCAGAAGCGGGGAAAGAGGAAATTGTGAAACAACGCGAGATAAAACGCAAACGACATTTTTCATCCTATTGGACGCGCGCGCAGCCTCGATGAGCCCACACTCGCGTCCACGAGGTCTCTGCAGAGTGTGTGAGGCAGAGAGAGAGAGAGAGAGAGAGAGAGAAAGACGAGAGTTCGAGCTACTGCGGCAAAGCATTACATATTCATAGCGGCCTCTCCATTGGCGTGACATACCCCCCTCCCCTCTCCTCCCCCCCACACTTGGCATATAAATTGTACACCCACCACCTCAAAACAACAACAAAAACAAAAACACACACACGCCCAAACCCGCGCAGATCTCTCCAAAAGTCCCCCTTTACCCTCACATTACACGTGACGTACACACCCACGTACAAGCCAGCAATACACACCAACCCGCACTCCGCCACACAAACGCACTCGCCACCACCCCCATTAACGCCGCATCGCCCCCATAATCACAAGGTGCGCGGGACTCCAATTACCCAATTACAAACGAGGTAGTTACACACTCTATACAGATACACATACTCGCGGGGAAGGGGAAAGAAAAAAAAAAGAAAAAAACGGAAAGAAACCCTTCAATTTTCGTGTAATTTCTTCCACGGCGAAAACAGCAAGCTCGTTTTCCTTTCATCCTCACTCGGGAGTCAGAGCGGGAACAAAAAATCCTCCGAAGGCCACGTGGAAATGTACTTGGATTTAGGGCTGACTGATAGCATTTCACCTAAAACATACACACACAAACACACACATATATAGTCATACGCACACACACACACACACACACACACACACACACACACGCACACACGCACACACACACACACACACAGACGCACACACACACACACACACACACACACACACACACACGCACACACACACACACACACACACACACACACACACACACACACACACACACACGCACACACACACACACACACACACACACACATATATATCCATTCACACACACATAGACATAGACACACACACACACACACGCGCGCAAAAATATATATCTAATATACATTTCTGTGTGTGCGTGCGTGTGCATTTGTGTGCGTGTACAAAAAACTATTTATAGTAAATAACAACAAACCTAACAAAATAAC
>NC_091562.1:2699158-2709158 GCF_042767895.1 Penaeus vannamei
GCGCCCCACCCCCACCCTGGAAAGCGGGGTGGGGCTTGACAAGTGTCCCTAGAGTCATAGGGCTCTTACTTCTGTGGTGAATATGCAAATTGGCGAGATGCGAATGGCGCGGGGAAGAGACAACGATGATGGGGAGAGGGAGGGGGAGAAGGGAGAGTAGGGAGAGTAGGGAGAGTGGGAGAGGGAGGTGGAGAAGGGAGAGTAGGGAGAGGGGAAGAGGAGTTGAAGGGGGAGAGGAGGGGGGAGAAGAAGAGTGGGATCGTGTGAGAGTGTGAGAAGGAGGGGGACAAAGGAGAGAGGGAGGTGGCGAGGGGAGAATGAGGGAGAGTGAGGCGAAGGGGGAGAGGAGGGAGAGTGGGAGAGGAGAGGGGGAGTAGGGAGAGTGGGAGAGGGGGAAAGGGAGAGTGGGAGAGGGGGAGAGGAGAGGGGGATAGGGAGAGTGGGAGATGTGGAGAGGGAGAGGGGGAGAGGAGAGGGAAGAGGGAGAGTAAAAGAGGGGGAAAGGAGGGAGAGTAGGGAGAGAAGGAAAGCAGGAGAAAGGCGGACAAGGGGATCGAAAAGGGAGGGGGAGGGGGAGGGGAGACAAGAAGAGAAAAGAAAACTGAAAAAAAAAAATATAAATTTACCCAAAGGCCTAACGATAAAAAACCACACCAACCACAACCACCGTCCTTCCTCGCCCCCGCCCAAAAGGAAACCCATACCCCCCCCTCGCGCAGACAGACACCATAGACCCCCAGAATGGAGTCCCGCCTCTCTCGCCGCGGTTTCCCCCCTCCCCCCAAGGCCTCCCTATTGACCTATAAATCCCGCTCCACCCCCACCACCCCCTCACCCCCGCCGCTCCCCACCCCACCCCCTCCACCCCCGCCGCCGCCACGCAACCCCACAGCCGCTACCGACACGGTTTCCACAGTTGTACAAAAAATATATATATAATAAAAGGGGAAAGAGGCAAACGCGCTCGAACAATGCGCATGCGAACGCGCGCTCGCAGGTACGGACAGACGCGTCAACATAAACACACACATCCACCCTCTAGAAGAAAGAGAGAAAGAGAAAGAAAGAAAGAGACATTAAAAAAAAACCGACGAAAGAAAAAAAAAAAAATAGCAGCAACAATAATAACGATGATGATAATACTGACGACTTCCGGCCCAGGTGACCTCCCGGAGCCAGGGATCAGAAGCGGTGACCTTTCCGCGGCGTCAGACACGGCGGCGGATCGGGCGACCTTGGCGGCGACGCGGCCTCGTTGCGACAGCGTGCATCGGAAACTTTTTAGTGATTTTTTTTTTTTTTTTTGAACTCTTGAAATTTTTTTTTTCTTCGTCACTTTCGCTTACAGGAATATACTTGGTATTGTCTTTCAATATAAACATTTTTAACATCATTTACCTTTAGACAATAATTTCCATGAAACTATAATAATGTAATGTAATGTAATGTTACTGTAGTAACGAATCACCAGTAACAGCACAAGACGCGGTTACCATTACAATTACAGATTATCATCACCATCCTTCTAATTACTCCCAGTCTCGTCGATTTCTATTTTCTTTTATCCACCTCTTACTTCTACTTCGACGACTGATTTTTCTACGATTTTTTTTTAAATAACAATAACTCTAAGTGATCACAACATATAAAACATATCCCACTGACAGACAAACGCATAACAGAAAACATTTTAAAAAATCCCCCAATTCTTTATCACTCCCTCGCTCCTCTACGTCACGAACATTCGTAAAAATAACAAAACACAACGTTTGGATTCCGCGCACAGGTAAACTTCAAACCCAAGTGCCGTTCTCTCTTCCATTTTTTTTTCGGTGATTTACATTCACGGTCTCTCGGCGCACGTTCGCTGCTCACGCCTTGCCCAATTCCACTTGAAAAGGGGGCTTCAAATCTCTCTCTCTCTCTCTCTTTATTTCTTTCTTTCTTTCTCTCTCTCTCTCTCTCTCTTTCCTTCTCTCACTCTCTCTCTCTCTGTCTCTCTCTCTCTCTCTCTCTCTCTCTCTCTGTCTCTGTCTCTCTCTCTCCCCAATCTCCCTCTCTTGCCCCCCACCCTCTCTCTCTCTCTCTCTCTCTCTCTCTCTCTCTCTCTCTCTCTCTCTCTCTCTCTCTCTCTCTCTCTCTCTCTCTCTCCCTCTCCCTCTCTCTCTCTGCCTCTCTCTCTCAAATCATGGCTCTGGTTTGTTGTGGTTTGTGTTGTGTCATATTAGTTCCAGTCATTCACCGACGAATCGACGTATAAACGCTCATGACAAATGACAAAACACCAATTAAAAAATGAAAAAAAGGCATGACATAAACCTCCCTCACACGAGCGATCAGCCTGCAACATTCCGCCAGATGGACAAAAAAAAAAAAAAAAAAAAAAAAAAAAAAAAAAAAAAACCAGCATGCATTTCTCTTTTGCAACGAATCGTTTCCACGTTCTCGCAACTTTTACATCGCCGAGATCGTAAAGGCAGAGAGTCGAGGAAAAGACAATATTTTAGCCAGGAGCTTGCGCCACCGACGTAGGAAGACCGCAAAAGTGAGATTTTCTCCGTGTGGGTTCCCTTTGGCATGCACTTTCATGCCCCAAGGAAGCATGGCCGCCCTGAGGCACGCGCTGGCACTGCTATTTAATTTCTATTTTATTTTTATCGCATATCGTCTGGCTTTGGTCAGTTTTCTCTTTTGTTTCTTTACCATTCCCTTGTTCTTTTCAGCTTTTCCCAACATTTCTATCCTTTCCTCTCCATTATTTTCCTGTCTACTCCCCCATGTTCCTCTTTTCCCCCCTCCCTTCCTCTTCTCGTTTGCCTTTCCTCCTCCTCTCCTCCTTCCCTCTTCCTCCATCCTCACCCACCTCCTCGCCCCCTCCCTCCCTTCTCTTTCCCTCTCTCCCACTCCCTTGATACGAAGTTATTAATGGTCGCGCTATGATCCCGCTTTCTCCCAGTGTGAGTCCCAGTTCATCTTATGACAACATCACCCCCGCCCCCCCCCTCCTTTTTACCTCCGTCTGAGACAATGGGAACCCCTGGAGCCGCCCCGTGCCCCTCCGTCCTCTCCCCTCCCCCAGGGCGTTGGCACATATATACGTAAACACATACGCCAGAGGTAATACTTATCATCAAAGTCATATACGTATGTATTATGTTTATAAACACACTTGGAAGCAGTATATGTTTGCTCGTCTGTATCTCTCTCACTCCACCATTCTCTCTCTCTCTCTCTCTCTCTCTCTCTCTCTCTCTCTCTCTCTCTCTCTCTCTCTCTCTCTCTCTCTCTCTCTCTCTCTCTCTCTCTCACCCTCTCTCTCTCTCTCACCCCTCTCTCTCTCTTTCACCTCTCTCTCTCTCTCACCCTCTCTCTCTCTCTCACCCCTCTCTCTCTCTCACCCCTCTCTCTCCCCCCTCTCCCTCTCTCTCATTCTCTCTCTCTCTCTCCCTCTCTCTCCCTCTCTCTCCCCCCCTCTCTCTCTCTCTCCACCCTACCGTCTGTTCCATATTTCTCCATATTCAAGTACATGGTTCGAAGTTTTCTTCCCCATACCTACACATAAAGATAAAAATAAGATAATCTAGTAAATTCCCTCTATTGCAAAAGTTCTTCTTCTGTTTGGCGTGATAAGCTGTCCGTTTATTTTTGCTACTGTGCATGGTATGGCCGGGGTTACCATCCACTGGCAGTGTGGGGTTTGAACGTGGGTCGGCAAGATGGCTAGACGAGACTGCTACCGCTGCACCACACACAACCCATTCTATTTTCCTTAAGTTGGGAGTCTTTTTATTAATTCATCTGAGATCTATTTCATCCATTCCTGTAGTTCGCGAGAAATTCGATGTTTAAAGAGTTAAGAATTTTAGATGAACCCGGCTGTCCACACCTGAAATCTTTGAAAAAAAACGCTGCTTTTCCTATAACAATCATTAATGACGTCAAGCATACAACAAACTCTCTTCCGCGGTTATTTTCGCCCAAATAACGAGAGTGCCATTGTGAATAAATACCCTCATTGTATCTTTTTTTTTTCCATAGCCTCATTTTTTTTTTTTTTTTTTTTGCAATAGTTTCCCCTCTCACTTCCTGCCGGAGCGAAAACGGCTAAATTGGGGAAAAGTCACGTGATCAACAATGGCTGCAGGATATCTCTGATAAATAATAAACAGCGTAAACAACCCGAGCTCAATGGACGGAAGACGTTTCTCCACTTCCCCGGCTCCTCGGGGAAAGGGCTGCGATTCACACGGGCGCTCTCGCTCGCTCTCTCTGTCTGTCTGTCTCTCTTTTCTCTCTCTCTCTCCCTCTCTCCCTCTCCATATCTCTCTCTCCCTCTCCATATCTCTCTCTCTCTCTCTCTCTCTGTATGTGTTTTTTTTTTCTCTCTCTCAGTCTGTCTCCATCTCTCTGTCTCTGTCTCTCTCTCTCTCTCTGTATGTGTGTGTTCTCTCTCTCAGTCTGTCTCTCTCGATCTGTCTGTCTGTCTGTCTGTCTCTCTCGATCTGTCTGTCTGTCCCTCTCTGTCTCTCTGTCTCTCATTCACTCACCCACTCAAGAGAGGAAGGATGGGGGAGGAGTGGGAAAGGTATTGGGGAGGGGGTGGGGGAGAGAGGCAAGACGGCTGGATACCTCGCCCTAACCCCCATAACCTTAACACTTTTCCAACCCCCAGAAACAAGACACCCATTTCCCTTATTGTCACCTCGACGCGTGGAATCGGATACCGCCCCCTCCCCTCCCCCCCACATCCCCCCCCATCCCCCGCAACCCATTCCCCTACTTTACAAGCCCCCCCCATCCCCCGCAACCCATTCCCCTACTTTACAAGCCCCCCCCTCCCATCCCCCCCAATCAGGAGCAGAAGGTCACGCCCGTGCGAATCTCCTCCACCACGCCCATTAGAAAGTAGCGCTGATGACGGGTAGCGACGCGTGGGCGGTTGGGTAATTGGGGTGGGGGGTGATTGGGGGGGGGGGGCAGAGGCGTTTAAATAACCCTTGAATCCCCGTCATGTTGGCATATCCTGCCATGCCCAACATTACGAGTTCCACATGGGCATGGAGACTCTGGTTATGCTGGCATGGGCTAAGTAGAATAACAAAAGGAAATGCATAACCAAAGCTTCTTAAAGACATCCTTCGTACTATTGCTTATTTAAAAAAAAAGAAAAGAGAATTAAATAAAAAAAAATCTAATTACTGCCTCTTCAAGATCTTCTCTGACCTCGCACGCGATTTCCGAATCTTGAGCAAACCAGAAAATACAAAAAATTCGCCTCAAACTCGTCTACCAACGCAGGAAAAGACCCCCCCCCCCCCTTCCCTCTGCGGACAAAAAAAGAAGAGAGAGAGAGAGAGAGAGAGAGAGAGAGAGAGAGAGAGAGAGAGAATGAGAGAGAGAGAGAGAGAGAGAGAGAGAGAGAGAGAGAATGAGAGAGAGAGAGAGAGAGAGAGAGAGAATGAGAGAGAGAGAGAGAGAGAGAGAGAGAGAGAGAGAGAGAGAGAGAGAGAGAGAATGAGAGAGAGAGAGAGAGAATGAGAGAGAGAGAGAGAGAGAGAGGGAGAGAGTGAGAGAATGAGACAGAGAGAGAGAGTGAGAGAGAGAGAGAGAGAAGAAGAGAGAGAGAGAGGGAGAGAGAGAGAGAGAGAGAGAGAGAGAAAGAGAAAGAGAGAGAGAGAGAGAGAGAGAGAGAGAGAGAGAGAGAGAGAGAGAGAGAGAGAAAAAAGAAAGAAAAGAAAAAAAAAACGCCTCAGTTCCCTTCACGCAACCGGGGCCCAAAAAAGGACCCGACCGAATCAACCTAACCAGGGAAAGACCACCCGCCCGCAAACCACCTCCCACCCGACCGCCTCCGTGACGGGAGTTCGCCGCAAGCAAGCAAGCAAGCAAGGGCCGATCGCCGCAAGCAAGCAAGGGCCGATCGCCGCAAGCAAGCAAGGGCCGATCGCCGCAAGCAAGCAAGGGCCGATCGCCGCAAGCAAGCAAGGGCCGATCGCCGCAAGCAAGCAAGCAAGGGCCGATCGCCGCAAGCAAGCAAGCAAGGGCCGATCGCCGCAAGCAAGCAAGCAAGGGCCGATCGCCGCAAGCAAGCAAGGGCCGAGGGAGTGTGAAGCGTCGCCGCGCCCTCACACTGCGGGCCAAACGCGGTGCTTCGCTAAGACCTTCCACACGCAAGGAGGACGACCCCGGGATGCGCTGCGTCGTGTTTACCGTCGGCTGCGGGAGGCGGGGGAAGAGGGGGGGGGAGACGCAGGGAGAGGGAGACATAGGGAAGGGGGAAGGAGGAGGAGGAGGAAGAAGGGGAGGGGAGATACATAGGGGAAGGGAAAGGGGGAGGAGGAGGAGGAGGAGGAGGAGGGAGGAGGAGGAGGAAGGGAAAGGGAGATACATAGGGAAAAGGGAAGGAGGAGAAGGAAGAAGGGGAGGGAGATACATAGGAAGAAGGGGAAGGGAGATACATAGGGGAAGAGGGAGGAGGAGGAGGAGGAAGAAGGGGAAGTGAGGTACATAGGGAAATGGAGATACATAGGGAAGAAAGGGGAAGGAGGAGAAGGAAGAAGGGGATGGGAGATACATAGGGAAATGAAAGAATGAATGAAGGTCGAAGAGACGGAGAGGAGCAGAGGAGGTATGGGAAGGAGAGGAATAATGAAACAGAGAGAATGGGAGAAGAGAGAAGAGAGATATAGATAAATAGATAGATAGAGAGACCGATCGACACAGAAAGGTTGAAACAAATGCACAAACAAGGACCATGTAAACCCAAACAAAACAAAACGTAGGAAGTGGGGTAATGAAGAGAGGAAAGGAGAGAAGAAGGAGGGAAGAAAAGCGGGAAAGGAGAGAAGAAGGAGGGAAGAAAAGAGGGAAGGGAGAGAAGAAGGAGGGAAGAAAAGCGGGAAAGGAGAGAAGAAGTAAGGAAGAAAAAAGGGTAGGGAGAGGGGAAGACGGAAAAGAAGAGAAAGAAATAAAGAAAAGAGAAGGGAAAGGGAAAGGGAAGAAAGAAAAAGAAAGAAAAGAAAGAAAAGAAAAGAAAAGAGAAAATAGAAGAAAAGAAAAGGGGGTGGGACAGTCGAAGGGTCAAAGCGAGGTGATATCAAGCCTTGTGCAGTGGGAGGAACATGTCATGAAGCCTTTTGTTACACGAATCGAGCTATCAGTGACGGGATCCCCCCCCCCCCCACCACCACCACCCCTTCTCTTCGTAACTCACACTGTGGGAGAGACGCAGTGGACGTGGACCGGCAACATGCAACATGCAACAAGTGTAAATGATAAAGATAAAGAGATTAAAATTAAAGTGGAACGTTTGAAAAGTGGAATGCTTGAAAAGTGGAATGTCGAAAGATAAAAAAAATTGCATAAAAAAAACTGATCTAATAACGACTTCATAAATTAGGATGATAAAACTATCTTAAGGAAGAGGAATCAAACTGAAAAATCCAAGAGGAAGATTAAGAAATAAAAAATCCTCCGAAATTAAAACGAAGAAAAAAATCCTACGTCGTTCGTTACAGTAAAATAACACGAAAATCCGAATACATTTCAGACCATCACCCACATTACGCCCAAACATGTCTGTAGTCTTTGTTTATCTACCTAAACATACATAAATAAATTCCACAAAACAATAAAATCAAAATAACATACATAAATAAATTCCACAAAACAATAAAATCAAAATGACATACATAAATAAATTCCACAAAACAATAAAATCAAAATAACATACATAAATAAATTCCACAAAACAATCAAATCAAAATAAACTAAAAAAAAAAAAAAAAAAAAAGCAAATTATACAACCAAACTCCGTTCATTACTCTCCCCTCCCCCCTCCCCCCTCCTCCCCCACCATCGACCTACTACCACGGAAGTTGGCGCTAAGATACGAGGCCATAAGGGCGAATTTACGGTGTTCTGCGATGCTGTAATATATATAAGAGGGGAGGGGAGGGGGGTGAGGTGAGGTGGGGTGGGAGTAAGGGGGGGTAAGGGAGAAGGGTTCCTACTCTCCCTTACTCTAAAACGTCGACCGGAGGGAGATGGAGGAGGACGGGGAAAAGGGAGAGGAGGAACAGAAGGCGAAATAAAAAAAGGAGAAACAGGTAAAGGAAAGAGGGAGAAGGTAAGAAAAGGGGAAGAAGGGGAAGGAGACAAGAAGGCAAGAGAAAGAAAGAATGTGAGAAAAAGATAAGGACGAAAATAGATGGACAGACAGATAAATATACACACAGACAGCCAGACAGAGAGTAAGAGACCTGAACGAAGCGAGAGAGAGAGACACACAAACACAGATAAAGAAAACAAGAAAAAAAAAAGAAAAATAAATACTATACGCATGAAAGCCCCCCCCCCCCAAACTCCCCATCTCCCTCCCCGCGAGCCCTTAAAACGCCCTCGTACGTCACCTGGGCAACCAACACTCCCCCTCACCCCTCTCCCCACCCCCCTCCTCTACCCATCAAGCTTCAGCAACGAGTTTTCTGCAACACGCTTCCCCCTTCCCCCTCCCCCTCCCTCTCCCCTCCCCAAGCCTATCCTTCCCCCTCCCCTCCCCTCCCAAAGCCTATCCCTCCCCCTCCCCTCGTCCCTTCCCAAGCCTATTCTCCCCCCTCACCTCCCTCTCCCTTCCCAACAGCCCCCCTCCCCTCCCCACCCCCACCCCCGTCATTACGCCCACGGTGACCAACTCTCACTCTCTTTTCGCCTCCGCCCCTCCGCCCTCCCCCTCCCCCCTCCCTCCCTACCCAGTGGGCTGTCTGCCTCGCCCACGTTCTAAAACCAACAGCTCGTTTCGTCTCCGTTTCTTATCGCTCTGTCTGGCTCTTCCTTCCTTCTCTCTTCTCCTCCTCTTCCTCTTCCTTCCTTCTCTCTTCTCCTCCTCTTCCTCTTCCTCTTCCTTCCTTCTGTCTTCTCGTCCTGTTTCTCTTCCTTCCTTCTCTCTTCTCCTCTTCCTCTTCCTTCCTTCTCTCTTCTCCTCCTCTTCCTCTTCCTTCCTTCTTTCTTCTCCTCTTCCTCTTTCTTCCTTACCGTAGTCTTCGGCGCTTTTCCTGTTCCTTAAAATGTGAATTAGTCTTCATTTTTATCTAATTCCATCTTTTTTCTTTCTTCCCTTTACCTACTGTTGTCTCTGTATCCCATATTCTTTTCTTCTCTCAGCCTCTCTTTCTTTTTCTCTTTCTTCGTCTCTTTCTGTCCCCATCTTTTCCTCTTTCTGTTTCTATCCCTCTGTTTTGGACGGCGCTTATTATAAATTTTTATTTTTTTTTTCTATTTTCCTCATTCCACTTCTTGTTCTAACGCATCTCCCTCTAATTCTCTAATTTTCCTCCCTTTTCCTTTTTCTCTCTCGCGTCCCCACTCCTCTCTTTCTTCCTCATGCACCTCTTTATTTCTCCTTCTCTTTCCTTTCTTCGTCCCTTGATACTACTCATTTTCTCCTTTTTTCCTCCTCTCATTTTGTTCTCCCTACATTTCTTCTTCTCCTTCTCCTTCATCTCCCATTTCCTCATCTTTTCTCCTCTCATTTTGCTCTCCCTACATTTCCTCTTCTCCATCTCCTTCATCCCCCATTTTTTCCTCTTTTTCTCCTCTCATTTAAGTCTACCAACATTTCTTCTCCTTCTTCTCCCCTCCTCCTCCTCCTCTTCCTCTTCCTCTTTCGACTTTCTCCCCTGCGGTCTGTGATGGACACTTTCCCTTCACCTTACGACTAGATTTAAGAGGCCGTCCAGGTGACCGGGATACAAGGATAGACATCACCCCCACCCCCACCCCCCACCCCACCCACCCCGTGTACTAGTTTTCCCGGTGGAGCCCTACCAGGACCACCATCCTTATAACGGGGCTTCCGTTATATACAGGGAACTGGGAGGTTACCATCATTGCCCTTTTCGGAGCCTCCAGAGCCTCCAGAGCCGATAGAAGTTTTTGAAGGACCATCAAAGCAAAGTTTATACAACGCTAACAACACTCGAGATTTTTTTTTTATCTTTCT
>NC_091562.1:2716658-2739158 GCF_042767895.1 Penaeus vannamei
AGAAGAGAGAGAGAGAAAGAAAGAGAGAGAGAGAAAGAAAGAGAGAAAAAGAAAGAAAAAGAAGAAAGAAAGAAAGAAAAACACTAAAAGAATCCAAGAAAAAGAAAGAAAAGAAAGAAAAAACACTAAAAGATCCCAAGAAAAAAGAAAAAAATAAAGAAAAACACTAAAACAACCCAAGAACAAGAAACAAAAGACACAAAAACACTAAAAGAACCCAAGAAAAAAGAAAAAAAGAAAAAAAACACCAAAAGAACCCAAGAAAAAGAAAAAGACGAAAAGAAAAGAAAAAAAAAACGAAAAAAACGAAAAGGAAAAGTCCAAAAAAGAGAAAAAAAACTAAATGTCACACTTTCGGAAAACGTGGCTGACGTGGCCTCCGTTCCCCCCTGATGCTACAGACACTTAGAAAGAGGAAGAGACGAGCGAACGACGTCTACTCGCTCGTTCCTTCCACGCGCACGCGCTCTGGCGTTCAGTGCTGCTGCAGTGCAAACGAGGAAACAAAAATAAGTCGACGTAAAATGAGAGAGAGAGAGAGAGAGAGAGAGAGAGAGAGAGAGAGAGAGACAGAGAGAGAGAGAGAGAGAGAGAGAGAGAGAGAGAGAGAGAGAGAGAGAGAGAGAGAGAGAGAGAGAGAGAGAGAGAGAGAGAGAGAGAGAAAGAAAGAGAGAAAAAGAAAGAAAAAGAAGAAAGAAAGAAAGAAAAACACTAAAAGAATCCAAGAAAAAGAAAGAAAAGAAAGAAAAAACACTAAAAGATCCCAAGAAAAAGAAAAAATAAAGAAAAACACTAAAACAACCCAAGAACAAGAAACAAAAGACACAAAAACACTAAAAGAACCCAAGAAAAAGAAAAAAAGAAAAAACACCAAAAGAACCCAAGAAAAAGAAAAAGACGAAAAGAAAAGAAAAAAACGAAAAAAACGAAAAGGAAAAGTCCAAAAAGGAGAGAGAAAAAAAAAAAAAAAAAAACTAAATGTCACACTTTCGGAAAGCGTGCCTGACGTGGCCTCCGTTCCCCCCTGATGCTACAGACACTTAGAAAGAGGAAGAGACGAGCGAACGACGTCTACTCGCTCGTTCCTTCGACGTGCACGCGCTCTGGCGTTCAGTGCTGCTGGAAGTGCAAACGAGGAAACACAAATAAGTCGACGTAAAATGAGAGAGAGAGAGAGAGAGAGAGAGAGAGAGAGAGAGAGAGAGACAGAGAGAGAGAGAGAGAGAGAGAGAGAGAGAGAGAGAGAGAGAGAGAGAGAGAGAGAGAGAGAGAGAAAGAGAAAAAGAAAGAAAAAAGAAAGAAAAAGAAAGAAAGAAAAACACTAAAAGAATCCAAGAAAAAGAAAGAAAAGAAAGAAAAACACTAAAAGATCCCAAGAAAAAGAAAAAAAAATAAAGAAAAACACTAAAACAACCCAAGAACAAGAAACAAAAGACACAAAAACACTAAAAGAACCCAAGAAAAAGAAAAAAGAAAAAAACACCAAAAGAACCCAAGAAAAAGAAAAAGACGAAAAGAAAAGAAAAAAACGAAAAAAACGAAAAGGAAAAAGAAAGTCCAAAAAAAAAAAAAAAAAAAAACTAAATGTCACACTTTCGGAAAACGTGGCTGACGTGGCCTCCGTTCCCCCTGATGCTACAGACACTTAGAAAGAGGAAGAGACGAGCGAACGACGTCTACTCGCTCGTTCCTTCGACGTGCACGCGCTCTGGCGTTCAGTGCTGCTGCAAGTGCAAACGAGGAAACAAAAATAAGTCGACGTTAAAGAGAGAGAGAGAGAGAGAGAGAGAGAGAGAGAGAGAGAGAGAGAGAGAGAGAGAGAGAGAGAGAGAGAGAGAGAGAAAGAAAGAAAGAAAGAAAGAAAGAAAGAAAGAAAGAAAGAAAGAAAAGCACTAAAAGAACCCAAGAAAAAAGAAAGAAAAGAAAGAAAAACACTAAAAGAACACAAGAAAAAGAAAGAAAAGAAAGAAAAAACACTAAAACCCAAGAAACAAAAAGAGAAAGAAAAGAAAAGAAAAAACTAAAAGAACCCAAGAAAAAGAAAGAAAAGAAAGAAAAAACACTAAAAGAACCCAAGAAAAAAGAAAAAGAAAGAAAAAACACTAAAAGAACCCAAGAAAAAGAAAGAAAAGAAAGAAAAAACACTAAAAGAACCCAAGAAAAAGAAACAAAAAGAAAGAAAAACACTAAAAGAACCCAAGAAAAAAGAAAGAAAAGAAAGAAAAACACTAAAAGAACCCAAGAAAAAGAAAGAAAAGAAAGAAAAACACTAAAAGAACCCAAGAAAAAGAAAAAAGAAAGAAAAAACACTAAAAAGAACCCAAGAAAAAGAAAGAAAAGAAAGAAAAAACACTAAAAGAACCCAAGAAAAAGAAACAAAAGAAAGAAAAAACACTAAAAGAACCCAAGAAAAAAGAAAGAAAAGAAAGAAAAACACTAAAAGAACCCAAGAAAAAGAAAGAAAAGAAAGAAAAAACACTAAAAGAACCCAAGAAAAAGAAAAAAAAGAAAGAAAAAACACTAAAAGATCCCAAGAAAAAGAAAGAAAAGAAAGAAAAAACACTAAAAGAACCCAAGAAAAAGAAAAAAAGAAAGAAAAAACACTAAAAGAACCCAAGAAAAAAGAAAGAAAAGAAAGAAAAACACTAAAACAACCCAAGAAAGAAAAAGAAAAGAAAAGAAAGAAAAAACACCAAAAGAACCCAAAAAAGAAAAAACGGAAAGAAAAGCAAAAAAAAAAAACGAAAAAAACGAAAAGGAAAAGTCCAAAAAGGAGCAAAAAAAAAAAAAAAAAAAACCACATGTCACACTTTCGAAAACGTGGCTGACGTGGCCTCCGTTCCCCTGATGCTACAGACACTTAGAAAGAGGAAGAGACGAGCGAACGACGTTCACTCGCTCGTTCCTTCGACGTGCACGCGCTCTGGCGTTCAGTGCTGCTGGAAGTGCAAACGAGGAAACACAAATAGAGTCGACGTTAAAGAGAGAGAGAGAGAGAGAGAGAGAGAGAGAGAGAGAGAGAGAGAGAGAGAGAGAGAGAGAGAGAGAGAGAGAGAGAGAGAGAGAGAGAGAGAGAGAGAGAGAGAGCGAGAGAGAGAGAGAGAGAGAGAGAGAGGGAGAGAGAGAGAGAGAGAGAGAGAGAGAGAGAGAGAGAGAGAGAGAGAGAGAGAGAGACAGAGAGAAAGAAAGAGAAAAAAAAAAAGAAAGAAGAAAGAAATAAAGACAGAAAAAGAAGAAAAAGAAAGAAAGACAAAAAAAGAAAAAAGAAAGAAAGAGAAAAAGAAAGAGAGAGAACGGAAATGGGCGGGGAGACAGGTAGACAAAAAGCCGTCCGTGTGTACCCAGGGGAAAATTGCAGCTCGAACGCAGGTGAGGGCGAGGCCAGCGGGAGGGAAAGTGAGATAAAGACAGAGGTCAAAAGGAAGGAAAGTAGGTAGATGGGTAGGAAGATGGGTAGGTGGGTAGGTAGGTGGGTAGGAAGATGGGTAGGTGGGTAGGTGGGTGGGTTGGTAGGTAGGTAGAGGGGTAGATAGATAGATAGGTAGATAGACAGAGAGGAAAACAGGTAGGTAGGTAGGTAGGTAGGTAGGTAGGTAGGTAGGTAGGTAGGTAGGTAGATAGATAGAAAGATAGCTACGTAAATAGGTACGTAAATAGGTAGGTAGGTATGTAGAAAGATAGGTAGGTAGGTATGTAGAAAGATAGGTAAGTAGGTAGGTAGGCAGATAGGTAGACAGAAAGGAAGATAGATAGATAGAGAGATAGATAGATAGGCAGGCAGGCAAGAAAGAGGGAAGCAAAAGAGGCACAAGAGAACGATATTTCAGAAAGCAACAAGTATCAAAACCAAACCAAAATACCTAAACCAACCCTTATATCTCCACTCATAATTCCCAGCAACACGCACGCAAATGCCCCCCCCCCCCAAGTGTCGTCTCCCACCCTTATCACCAACTCCCAGGTCCTCTCTTCTTCTCAAGTCCATCAACGTTATCTTTATCTTATCTTAGCCTCCAGTGCATTGCAAGCCCGAGGTTTTTTCCCCCGGGAATAAAAGAATAGGATGGTCAGCAGCCGATGATGAAATAGAGAGAAAAAAATTCCGAAAAGCGATGGTGGGATAAGAGGAGACGAAAGGTAAATGGGAAACGAAAGAAACGAAATGAGGAATAATGTAAAAAAAAATGGGGATAAAGCTTAGCCACAGAAGTGAGAAAAATAAGAGAAAATGAAAGAAACGAAATGAGAGATAATGTAAAAAATGGGGATAAAGGTTAGCCACAGAAGTAAAAAAATAAGAGAAAATAAGAGAAACGAAAAGAGAGATAATGTAATAAATAAGGATAAAGGTTAGCCATAGAAGTGAGAAAAATAAGAGAAAATGAGAGAGAGAGATAAGGGTCAGATGAGAATAGGAGCAAAGAAGAAAGTAATGGATATGAATTATGTATCAATGTCTGTATGCATGTACAGTATGTATGTACGCATGGATGTCTCTGTCTATATGTCTGCCTGTCTGTTTTTTTCTGCCTGTATACATATATAAGCGCGCGTGTGTGTGTGTGTGTGTGTGTGTGTGTGTGTGTGTGTGTGTGTGTGTGTGTGTGTGTGTGTGTGTGTGTGTGTGTGTGAGTGTGTGTGTGTGCGTGCGCGTGTGTGTGTGCGTCTATATACCTATATCTATCTATCTATATGTTTGTCTCTCTGTCTATCTATCTATCTATCTATCTATCTATCTCTATCTATACCAGATAACATCACAGAACAAGGACTAACAAGCTCGGAGAGATGAGCGAAGGGGGGGGGGGAGGAGGATCACGATAAGGAAATCGACGCACCCGGGTTCCCACGGAGCTGATCTCCCCCACCCCCACCCCCCGGCCAAGAAAACGCTGTTATCTGTCTTCGCGTCACGGCAGCGGAAGATAACCCCCATCCCCTCCCCCCTCCCTATCCCCACCCCTCCTTACCCCCTCCCTACCCCCACCCGTCCATACCACCTCCACCCACCCTATCCCCTCCACTCCCCACCCTCGCCCTCCCTATCCCCTCCTTACCCCCTCTACTCCTCCTTACCCCCTCCCCTCCCCCACCCCCTCCTTACCGCCACCCCTTCTTACCCCCTCCATCACCCCACCCCCTCCCTTACCCTCACCTACCCCGGCCCGTACTCGAGGGTCTGGACCAGCTGTGGGCGAGAAAACCTGGCAGATAACGAAGCAACAAGGGCTATCGCGGTGGCCCTGATAAAACAAAGGAGCAATGAAGAGAAAAAATGATGATTTGTAAAAGTGAAGCGAAATGATAACAGAGAACTACTAAAATCAATAATAATGAATAGATAAATAAATAAATAAAAAGACGTGTAAAGTGATAAGAAAGAAGAATAACAATGAGAAAGAAATTGGGATAAACTAAATAAATAAAAAGACGTGTAAAGAGATAAGAAAAAGAAGAATGACAATGAGAAAGAAAAAAGGGATAAACGACAATTTTAACTCATTCCTTCCTTTTTTCGAACCGTAAGGATTACAGGAAGCACAACAAAGGAAAAGCCAGCTATGGGCTCAGGCAAGAGAAAGCGAAAGTGGAGCCGAGAAAAAAGTGCCGCGAGAGAGAGAGAGAGAGAGAGAGAGAGAGAGAGAGAGAGAGAGAGAGAGAGAGAGAGAGAGAGAGAGAGAGAGAGAGAGAGAGAGAGAGAGAGGGGGAGAGGAGGGAGGGAGGGAGGGAGGGAGGGAGGAGGAGGGAGGGAGGAGAGAGAGAGAGAGAGAGAGAGAGAGAGAGAGAGAGAGAGAGAGAGAGAGAGAGAGAGAGAGAGAGAGAGAGAGAGAGAGGGGGGAGGGAGGGTGGAAGGGATGGAGGGAGAGGGAGGGAGGGAGGGAGGGAGGGAGAGAGAGAGAGAGAGAGAGAGAGAGAGAGAGAGAGAGAGAGAGAGAGAGAGAGAGAGAGAGAGAGAGAGAGAGAGAGAGAGAGACCAGCCATAGCGTGAACAGGTGAGACCTGATCTCTTCACCAATACATTTATTTGTTAATCTATTGGTCAATCTATCTATCTACCCATCAAACTACCTATCTACCAATCTATCTACAAATCTACCAATCAATCTGTATCCAAAGAAAGACACCTCGCCCAAAAGGACAACCCAACAGACCCAACCCACACCGACATCAATAAAAACGACAAAGGCGACCGCACAGGAGCCTCCGCCGAGCACCACGCGCCCGCAGACCCCGCGCGCGCGACGGTGGCGAGAAAGTGGCCCGACTTTCACCGGAGCGACACCGAGTACCCGCGACTGACGGGGGGGGCATGCTCGCTTTCCGTTTCTTTGTCTCGTTTCGCGGCTTCCAAAACGGACCCGTGCGCGTCGACGTAAGCCAAGACGTACGTACACACGCCCACGCGTACGTAGCCAACGCCCACGAACGCCTCGGCCAGCATCATGAACAGAGGCGGAGCGAAATCCGCTTCTCTGGCACAGCGGAGCCGCGACCTTGGCCGACCTGGCGCCCACTTTCACTCTCGTTGCTCTCTCTCTCTCTCTCTCTCTCTTTCTCTCTTCTATCTATCTATCTCATTCTCTCTCTCTCTCTTTCTCTCTTCTCTTCTCTTCTCTTCTCTTCTCTTCTCTTCTCTTCTCTTCTCTCTCTCTCTCGAGGAATGAAGGGATTGAGAATACTACATGTTTGTGTACATGAGTGTGTATGCCTGTTAATGCACACACACACAGATATATATATTGTATGAGAAAATGAGAGAGAGAGAGAGAGAGAGAGAGAGAGAG
Organism: Penaeus vannamei; assembly: GCF_042767895.1. NCBI lineage: Eukaryota > Metazoa > Arthropoda > Malacostraca > Decapoda > Penaeidae > Penaeus > Penaeus vannamei. The sequence goes on from NC_091562.1 coordinate 2,723,444, forward strand.
AGAGAGAGAGAGAGAGAGAGAGAGAGAGAGAGAGAGAGAGAGGGAGAGAGAGAGACAGAGAGAGACAGAGAGAGACAGACAGACAGAGACAGACAGACAGAGACAGAGACAGAGAAAGAGAGCGAGAGAAAGAGAAAGAGAAAGAGAGACAGACAGAGAACGAGCGAGATCAAAACTGCATTGCAAATCCCGCGTCCTAACAAAAGAATCTTTTCATTAATCCTTCCCGCATTCGCTCTTCTCTATCGCCATTCCTCCCTTTTCCTTGCGTTAATTTCCTTGACGTCAACACCCTCGTTCCTTCCACCTTGACCACATCTTCATGACCTTCCCGACAGGCGAGAAGGAGATTTCAAAAGCAATGTGACCTTTACCGTAAGAACCTCACTGACCAATGTTAGTTCGTTTAATAAGATATGGATATATAGATATAGAGATATACACATACATATACATACATACACACACACACACACACACACATACACACACACATATATAAACATCTATCTATCTATCTATCTATCTATCTATCTATCTATCTATCTATCTATCTATATATATATATATATATATATATATATATATATATATACATATTAATATATAATATAAATAAATAGATACATACACACACACACACACACACATTTCTGATACATCCATAACCCACTTTCTTACTTTTGCACCCAAACATCAAATAACCCAAACAAACAAACAGACAAATAAATAAACCCCAAAAAACAAATAACCAGCCCCTAAAATAAAAAAAAAAACAAAAAAAGCGCCCCTAACCCGCCCCTAGAAAAAAAAAAAAATCGCCCCTAAAATCAGAAGAAAAAAAAATCAAAAATTGGCGACGCCCTCCTCCCCCCAGCGGCCCCCACGACTCCCCACGCAACTACACGCGGTTGTGCGCCAATTACCTGCGCCGGAGACTTTCACATGGCCGACCTCATCGCCCTTTTATACCTCTCGCCGGCTCCTTTCTCCCGAGATAAGGGGCCGATTTAAGGGCTGCTTAACCTCCCCCGCCCCTTGCGTGCACATCTTCCCGTCTCTGCTTCCTTCCTTCCTCGCCCCTCTTCTTTCTGTTTCTGTGTCTGTGTCTACCTGTCTGTCTCTCCTCTCTTTCTCTCCCTCTTTCTTCGCTCCTCTCTCTTTCTCCCCTCTCCCTTCTTACCCCCACCCCGCCTCCTCTCTCTCTCTCTCTCTCTCTCTCTCTCTCTCTCTCTCTCTCTCTCTCTCTCTCTCTCTCTCTCTCTCTCTCTCTCTCTCTCTCATCTTGAAAATGGCTTTTTCTGTTATCGCTTCTCTCCTGCCTTTCATTCGTTAAGTTTGGGGGAAGGATATGTGTTTTTTCTTAATCTATTTCTATCTAGTTATTTTATGTGGGATTCTGAACTTAAAACTGTTAGGAGAAGAGACCAACAGGAGTGACCGTGAGCGCGCGCGCGCGCACACACACACACAATTTTCTTTCATTCGACTTCACGAGAGATCGGTCAGCATATGCGACTCGACCCTCGCCGCGTGTACCCATCGGACGCCTCGAACCCCGGGGGGGGGGGAATGGGACGCCCGCATCCGCATCCGCAATCGCTTATCCCTTCTCACTTTTTTTTCTTATCCACGATATACACTTGCCCCCCATCCCCTCCCCATCCTTAATGCCTGACTATCCACTATCCTCCTTGCCCCTCATCCCCTCCCCATCCTTAATGCCTGACTATCCTCCTTCAACTTGTCATTAATTCCTAATACTCGCTATCCCCTTTATCCTTACCCTTCTACCGTTCCCCGTTCTCGGTCTCTTCGCCATACCTTTCGCAATCTCTATTCCTCATCCACAACCCTTTCCTCCCAATCCTTTCGGATCCCTCTTCTTAACAGGCAATCTCTCTCCTCCCCAAATAGCGGTCATCAGTTCCTCCTTACCCATTAGCCTTGTTCCCCATTCCCTCTCTTCGTACCGTTCCCCATTCCCTCCCTTCGTATGGTTTCGCATTCCCTCCCTTCGTATGGTTTCGCATTCCCTCCCTTCGTATGGTTTCGCATTCCCTCCCTTCGTATCGTCCCCCATTCCCTCCCTTCGTATCGTCCCCCATTCCCTCCCTTCGTATCGTCCCCCATTCCCTCCCTTCGTATCGTCCCGCATTCCCTCCCTTCGTATTGGCCCCCATTCCCTCCTTTCGTATCGTGCCCCATTCCCCCTTCGTATCGTCCCCCATTCCTTCTCTTCGTATCGTTTCGCATTCCCTCCCTTCCTACCGTTCCCCATTCCCTCCCTTCGTACCGTTCCCCATTCCCTCCCTTCGTATCGTCCCCCATTCCCTCCCTTCGTATCGTCCCCCATTCCCTCCCTTCGTATCGTCCCCCATTCCCTCCCTTCGTATCGTCCCCCATTCCCTCCCTTCGTATCGCCCCCCATTCCCTCCCTTCCTATCGTTCCCCATTCCCTCCCTTCGTATCATTCCCTATTCCCTCCCTTCGCATCGTTCCCCATTCCCTCCCTTCGTATCGTCCCCCATTCCCTCTCCTTCCCTCCCCCATTCGCGGGACGACCAGACCTGACCCTCTCCTTGTGCAGGTGCAGTCTGGTCAGTCCGATTCACTTCGGGGCCGCGTCCTGGGCAATGTCGTCCCCGTCGCTCCGCCTCCTATTCCTCCTATTCCTCCTCCTCCTTCTTTTTTTCTTCTTTTACTTCTATTCCTCCCCCTTCTTCATTTTCTTCTCCTTCTCCTCCTTCTTTTTCTTTTTTTTTCTTCGACTTCCTCCTCCTCCCTCTCCCCCTCCTCACCCCCTCTCCCTCCTCCTCCTCCTCCCCCTCCTCCTCCTCCTCCTCCTCCTCCAAGGTCGGAAACAGAAGCAGGAGTCCTTCGATCCTTCGTTGAGATTCAAGTTGTTGCGAGTGACGTGAGGATCATGTTAAACGCACGCAAAAGGGGACAAACTAATGCATGTGCACACCGATAGGTCAAGAGAGAGGAGTGTCAGACAAGAAAGGGGGGAGAGAGAGAGAGAGAGAGAGAGAGAGAGAGAGAGAGAGAGAGAGAGAGAGAGAGAGAGAGAGAGAGAGAGAGAGAGAGAGAGAGAGTGAGAGAGTGAGAGAGTGAGAGAGTGAGAGAGTGAGAGAGGAGAGTGGGAGGGAGAGGGAGGGAGGGAGGGAGAGAGAGAGAGAGAGAGAGAGAGAGAGAGAGAGAAATAGAAAACGAAACAATACGATAAAAAAAACGAGAATCCACCTGCATAATAACACAATAAATAATAAACAGCGACTAAGCACATGCACAATAAAGAAAATGTTCGAACCGTCCTTCCCTCCTTCCCCCCCCCCCCCCGGGCGAACCTGACAGCCAGAATCCCCCTGTGGCCTTTGGGGCTGCGTGGGCGAGGGCCATGTGGCTTCGCTCTCTAGGGGGGGGGGGGGGAGAGTGGGGAGTGGATGGAGGGAAACATGGAGGGAGAAGTAAGTGGGAGGGAGGGAGTGGGGAAAGGATGATAGAAACGGGGAGTGGAGAAGAGATGAGATGGAGAGAAACACGAGGAGAGGGAGGAGAGGAAAGTAACAGAGGAAGAGAGGGAAAAATAAATGAATGGATGAGAAACAGAGAGAATGGAGAAGGGGAGAAGAGAGGGAGGGGGATTGAGGTAGCGGGGAAGAAAAAAAAAAGAAAAGTTTCCCGTGTTTTAGCGCAGATGTACAAGGAGGATCAAGGATGCCCATATCTGAAAATTCTACATGGGATTTTTTTTTTCTGGGTCAGATCGAACTTAACCCTTCCCCCTCCCCCCTCCCCCCCAAAAAAAAAAGAAAATCAACCTGGGCAAAGCTGGTGCGACACGGCATTTCCTCTCGCTGCGTGTCTCTCCACCTTTTCATTTCCACGGATTTCAAGGTTCAAGCCGAGAGCGTAAGATGCAAGGAGACTCACTTTATTTATCATACATTAAAAAAATTGGAATAAATTTTGCATCTCACGTACATCCACACAGATATACAGATATACAGAAACACACAAACACACACACACACACACACACACGCACACGCACACGCACACACACACACACACACGCACGCACGCACGCACACACGCACACGCACACACTCACAAACGTACATAAAATCAGTCTAACAAAATACGATAGACTGAGTACACATCCACGACCGCCCATGAACACGCGGGACAGAGACATGACCCAAGACGACTTTAAGTACAACAGGAACAATAATGACCGCTAAGAATATAACAACAGCCACAAGAGAAAACAATGCGATGGCAGAACAAAACCTCAAAAACGACAGAAAAGAAGCGTAAATAATAGAATCGCCAATGATAAACAAAACCCTTTCTTCTACTGGTTCGCCATGGTCACTAGGCAGGCACTCCTCCCTTCCTCTTCCCCCTCTCCCTCTTCTTACTTCTCTCTCCTCCCTCTTCTTACTTCTCTCTCCTACCCTTCCTCCCTCTCTTCTCCTTCTCCTCTTCCGCTTCCTCCCTCCCTCTTCCTTCCCCCTTCCCCTTTCTCCCTCCCTCTTCTCCCCTCCCCTCCCCCTTCCCTGTTTCCCTCCCTCTCCCCCTCCTTCTCCCGTTCCTCCATCCCCCTTCCCCTTCTCCCACTCCCCTCTCCCTTCTCCTCCTCCCTTCCCCTTCTCCCACTCCCTCTCCTCCTCTCCCCCTCCTACCCTAACCCCCCACCCATGCACCCTTCACCGTTACTTCAAACTGCCTTCCCTGCTCGCGTCCATGGCACCCACCTGGACCCCTTGTTTTTGGGCGGAGGTGGCACACTGAGCCAAATATCAACGGGCGTGAAATAACATCAATTTTTAGCGTCATGACGGATCTCGCAACATGATATGTATGTGCCAGTCTGCGGTCATGCTTTGATGGCTTGTTTGTTTGTTTTGTTAACGTGGTGCATTGTGTCATTTCCAGGAGTCTGTCTGTATGAACGCCTGTCTCAAATTCAGCCACCTTTAATAATATCTTTTATGCATTAATTGAAAATAAACAAACAAACAGGAAACGCATCATGTTGATTTCCAATAAAAAGAAAAAAGAAAGAAAGAAAGAAGGAAAGAAAGAAAAATTATGCATTATTGAAAACAAACAGGAAAACACATCCTATTGATTTCAAAAAAATAAAATAAAAATAAAAAATAAAAAAGAAGAAAGAAACTACACACTAAATAAATAAAGAAAAAGAAGAAGAAGAAAAAAACCCTACACACTCTACCTCGGTCATCCTCGTATCTTATCATTACAATTATCAACCTCTCCTCATTCCGCGCGCTCGCCCACACCACGATGTAAACAAACATGCACACGAGCGCAAGAAAAACAAAACATCGTCACACACGGAACAGCTGGTCGGCGGCGACACCGTGACTCGATACGACGCGAATAATAATAATAATCCCGATGATAAAAATTCACACACATTTTTTTTTCCTCTTCAGGTAGCCCCCCCCACCTCTTTCTCCCCCGCCCCCCTCCCTATTCCCAAAGAAGAGGACGGGTGGGGGAGGGGGAGGGAGGGAAGAGGAGGGGGAGGGAGGGGAGAGGAGGGGGAGGGAAGGGAAGGGAGGAGGGGAGAGAGGAGGAGGAGGGGGAGGAGGGGAGGGGGAGGGGGAGGGGAAGGGAGAGGAGGGGGAGGGGAAGGGGAGAGGAGAGAGAAGAGGGGAGGGAGGGAGAGGAGGAGGAGGGAGGGGGAGGGAGGGGGAGAGGAAGGGAGAAGAGAGGAGGGGGAAGGAAGGGAGAGGAGGGAGAGGAGGGAGAAGAGGGGGAAGGAGGGGAGAGGAGGGGGAGGAAGGGGAAGCCAAATGCCAAGGTTCTTACATGACATGTGGCCGACTGCTAGAGGGGTGGGTGGGTGGGTAGGCGAATACCAAGAGGGGAAGGGTAAGGGTGGGGGAGCGTCATGTAGATACTCCTCCCCCCGTCCTCTCTTCCTCCCCTTCCCCCTCCCCCCCACCCTTCTCCCCAACGTCCGGGATCCCCGTCAAAGACTCCGTTACTCTGACCTGTTCATGGTACGAATGATAAGGGGAATCAAGGGGAGCCGAAAGGGAACTATCTATCCAGCCATTAACTCCCCGAGAATTGCCTATCCAGCCATTAACTTCCCTATTCTTCGGTCCACCCAACTCCAACTCATTATTTTTCCTTCCTTTGTGAAAATTGAAAAGGCCAAAACGATCGACTTTATTCACAAAAAACACCCGTAACTTTTGTGACGTCAAAATGCACTTTTCCCAAAAATAGAATCGGACGCCATGACACCTCCTCCTCGAGTTGCTACTGCCCTAACCTTCCTCCTCCACTCCACTCATCCCTAACACTTTAATACAGACCACGCCGTCAGCCCCGCCGTCAGCCCCGCCGTCAGCCCCGCCGTCAGCCACACGGTCAGCCCCGCCGTCAGCCCCGCCGTCAGCCCCGCGGTCAGCCTCCGAGGGCAGGGTCTGTCGTCAGCCAGCTCAGCGCGGAGAGCCGGCGACAGTCAACACCTCCTGTCCAAACACCGACTTCCTTCGCCACTACAAACATCCTCTTCCTTGCCTCCGCCCCGGCCTCCGTCGCATGCTATTCCTGGGTTTCCTTCTGTACACATCCCCCCCCTCGTTCTCTTCTTCTCTTTTACTCTATTATTCGTTCTATTTTCTACTCCGGTTCTTCGTTTTTATTGTCTCGTTCGTGTGTGTGAAATTTTCTTATTTCCTTCTATCACCTCTTTTTCCCATTATCCACTCGTTATCATCATGTTTTTTACCTCTTTATTGCCATTTATTCTCTCTTCTCCACTTTCTCCTTCTTCTTTACCGTTCTTCCTCTTCTATTTCTTCTCTTTCCTCCACTTTCTCCTTCTCTTTTACCCTTCCTCCTCTTCGCTTTCTTCCTCCTTCTCTCTCCTTCTCATCATATTTTTTAAAGCTATTTATTGCCATTTCTTTTCTCTCCTCCACTTTCTCCTTCTCTTTTACCCTTCTTCCTCTTCTTTCTCCTCCTCCTCTTCGCTTTCTTCCTCCTCGTCTCTCCTCCTCATCCTCATCCTTTAACCCCAATAAACCGCTCAAGCAACTGACAACAAACCGTTTGATTCACTTATGACTTCATGGCATGATTTTACGCTTCCTTCCTGGCGGTGGCTCTTCCGCTCTCCTCTTCCTCCCTTCCTATTTCCTTTTTTTCCTTCTTTCCCTTTTCCTCCTTTCGTATTTCCTTTCCCTTTTCTGTTTTATTTCCATTTTCCACCTTTTTCCGCTTTCTTTCCCTTTTCTCACTTTTCCCATTTCCTTCCGTTTTCCCTGCTTTCCTCCTTTCCCGTTTTCTTCCCCCTTTTTCTCATTCCTTGCTCCTTTCCCTTGTCTCTTATTTCATGTGAAACTCATTTACATCTCTTTCCCTTTCCCTTTATACTTCTGCCTTCTAACACTCTCTCTCATCTCCTCCTCTCTGCATCTCCTTCATCCTCACCCCCCAACATTGTTCCCCCCCTATCTCTCCCTCTCCCTCCCTCCCTCTCTCCCTCCTTCCCTCCCTCCCTCTCTCTCCCACTCTCCCTCTCCCTCTCTCCCTCTCTCCCTCCCTCCCTCCCTCCCTCTCTCCCTCTCCCTCCCTCCCTCCCTCCCTCCACCCTTCGTTCTCCCCCATTCCTTTCCAATCTCGTCCTTCTCTCCTTTCTCTCCCCCTTGTTGCCAAGGTCCCTCGCGGAAGACCTCTCCTTTCCTCCACATAAACTGGGCCCTAATCCTCCCATAACATACAATCGACCACCACGAAAACACGTATAACGGATAACGCAAAAACCTGAGATAAAACGAAAGGGGAGGAGAGGGGGGAGAGGATAAACCAAGAGACTAAAGATACTGGAAATAGAATCAAGAATATAAAAAAAAGGAAAACGACGAAATGGAAATACAATAAAAAAAAAAATATAAAAAAGGAAAAACGACGAAATGGAAATCCAATAAAAAAAATTATACAAAAAAGGAAAAAAAAGACGAATAAAAACAACAGAGAAAGAGAAAGGAAGAGAATGAAAAGAAACGCGAAGCCGTGACAAGTGAGGCGGATGAATTCTTTTACGTCTCCTCCTCCTCCTCCTCCTCCTCCCTCCTCCCTCCTCCCTCCTCTCTCCTCTCTCCTCTCTCCTCTCTCCTCCCTCCCTCCACTCCCGCCTTCCTCCCTCCTCCCTCCTCTCTCCTCTCTCCTCTCTCCTCTCTCCTCTCTCCTCTCTCCTCCCTCCTCTCTCTCCTCTCTCCTCTCTCCTCCTCCTCCTCCTCCCTCCTCCCTCCTCCCTCCTCCTCCTCCTCCTCCCTCTCCTCCTCCCTCTCCTCCTCCCTCTCCTCCTCCCTCTCCTCCTCCCTCTCCTCCTCCCTCTCCTCCTCCTCCTCTTCCTCCTCCTCCTCCTCCTCCTCCTCGACCGCCCATCGGAATGTCGGGGCTTGAAAGCGACCGACTTCACGCCCTGCGCCCCGATCGACTCCCATTATGAACGTGAGAGGCTCGGGCATCTTGTAGGGAGCGTGGCAGGGTAGAGCGACAGGGTAGAAAGGCGTAGGTTGCTTCCCCCTTCTCTCCCTTTCTCCCTCTCTCTCTCTCTCTCTTCCGTCTCCTCTCTGCTTCCTTCTTTTCTTCCCTTCTTATGTGGTCTTTCTCTCCTTCGCCTCTCATCTAGTCCCCACTATTATCTCCCTCCATCTTATCTCCTTCGTTTTCTTTTCACTTCTCTCTCCTTTCCCCTTCTCTCTCTCTCTCTCTCCTCTCCCTCCCTTCCTCCCTCCCTCTCCCTATCCCTCCCTCCCTCCCGGACCGAGCCTGAAAACACGTGGCCGCTAACCACTCTCAGCTGCACCGGCCGTCTCCCCCCTCTCTCTCTCTCACTCACTCCCTCTCCCTCTCTCCCCCCTCCCTCCCCCCCTCTCTCTCTCCCCTCCCTCCCTCCCCCCTCTCTCTCTCTCTCTCTCTCTCTCTCTCTCTCTCTCTCTCTCTCTCTCTCTCTCTCTCTCTCTCTCTCTCTCTCTCTCTCTCTCTCTCTCTCTCTCTCTCTCTCCCTCCCTCCCTCCCTCTCCTTCTCCCTCTCCCTCTCTCCCTCTCCCTCTCTCCCTCTCCCTCTCCCTCTCTCTCTCTCTCTCTCTCTCTCTCCGCTGACCTCGCCGCACACGCGACCTCTTGGCACTGACCAGCATTGGCGTCACTTCAGTCGTTGTGTTCTTTCATGTGTGGGATTTTTCTTTACAAAATATCATTCCACACATTTCGATTCTTTCTCTTTTATTCATCTCTCAATCCATTTTATCTTTATCGTGCTTTAAAAATTTCTTCCGTTTGCACGAACAGATATAGAGGCTGCTTGCGTGCGTGCGTGCGTGCGTGTCCGTCCTCGTACCATCTTCCCCCCTCACTCACAACCTTCCCCCTCTCTCGCGACCAGCCTCCCACGCCCCACGCCCCTCGCCACACGCAATCCCCCGCCCCCCCCGCCCTCGCCCCCCTTCCCTCCGCCAGAACCCACACGCCCCGTCCTTATCAATCCACTCCACCGATATCCGCGACGCCGTGGGTGATTCGAGCTTGATATCCCCCCCGCCCCCCGCCCCCCGCCCCATTAGGCAACCCCAACCCGTGGAATAATCTCTGTGGCTTTTTATATAACGCCTCTCCCTCGTTTGATGAGCCAATCAACGAACCTCCATTGGGATTGGGGCTACGTGACCACAACAAGCGACACTCCAATCCTATCGTGTTATAAAGAACATCAATTAACCAAGTGTGTTATAAAGAACAGAAATTAACCGTGTTTTATAGAACAGAAATTAACCAAGTGTGTTATTAAAGAACAGCAATTAACCAAATGTGTTATAAACAGAAATTAACTGTGTTATAAAGAACAAAAATTAACCAAATGTGTTATAAAGAACAGCAATTAACCAAGTGTGTTATAAAGAACAGCAATTAACTAAGTGTGTTATAAAGAACAGCAATTAACCAAGTGTGTTATAAAGAACAGAAATTAACCGTGTTATAAAGAACATCACTTAACCAAGTGTGTTATAAAGAACAGAAATTAACTGTTATAAAGAACAAAAATTAACCAAATGTGTTATAAAGAACAGCAATTAACCAAGTGTGTTATAAAGAACAGCAATTAACCAAGTGTGCTATAAAGAACAGCAATTAACCAAGTGTGTTATAAAGAACAGAAATTAACCGTGTTATAAAGAACATCACTTAACCAAGTGTGTTATAAAGAACAGAAATTAACCAAGTGTTATAAAGAACAGAAATTAACCGTGTTATAAAGAACATCAATTAACCAAGTGTGTTATAAAGAACAGAAATTAACCAAGTGTTATAAAGAACATCACTTAACCAAGTGTGTTATAAAGAACAGAAATTAACCGTGTGTTATAAATAACAGAAATTAACCGTGTTATAAAGAACAGAAATTAACCAAATGTGTTATAAAAAAACAGAAATTAACCAAGTGTGTTATAAAGAACAGAAATTAACCGTGTTATAAAGAACATCACTTAACCAAGTGTGTTATAAAGAACAGAAATTAACCAAGTGTGTTATAAAGAACAGAAATTAACCGTGTTATAAAGAACATCACTTAACCAAGTGTGTTATAAAGAACATCAATTAACCAAGTGTGTTATAAAGAACATAAATCAACCGTGTTATAAAGAACATCAATTAACCAAGTGTGTTATAAAGAACAGAAATTAACCAAATGTGTTATAAAGAACAGAAATTAACCGTGTTATTAAAGAACAGCAATTAACCGCCTCTACAACAACAACAACAGCAACAAAAACAGGGTCTTATTCTCCCTCTTGCATTTCTTCCCGTCTTCAAATCTCCGCCGGAGGAACATACGCCGACCGACTGGAAAATATCAAGGCTGGGCGGGCGGGGCACTGCCGGGTGGGCGCGCTGGTCCCGGAAAGGTCAGCGGGCGTCCGGACTTGCGGGCGTTGGGACTTGCGGGCGTTGGGACTTGCGGGCGTTCGGACTTGCGGGGTACTCACTCACGCCCTCCTGTCGGTCCGTCCGGGCTGTCTCGTGGCTGCGTTTCTCCCGCCTCTCTTCTTGCTTGCCTTTCCCCCTCCTTTTCCTTCTCTCTTCTACCTATTTTCCTTCGGCGCCTCTTCCTCTCTTCGGCATCGGGCTAACTCAACACCTCTTACGGCCGTGCGATAAGACCCCATTCGCCTCTTCCCTCCGTCTCTCTCTGTCTGTCTCTGTCTTCCGTCCGTCCGTCTGTCTTCCGTCCGTCTGTCTGTCTTCCCTCCGTCTGTCTGTCTTCCGTCCGTCTGTCTGTCTTCCGTCCGTCTGTCTGTCTTTCCGTCTGTCTGTCTGTCTTCCGTCCGTCTGTCTGTCTTTCCGTCTGTCTGTCTGTCTTCCGTCCGTCTGTCTGTCTTTCCGTCTTTCCGTCTATCTGTCTGTCTTCCATCCGTCCATCTGTCTATCTGTCTGCCTGTCTGTCTTTCCGTCTATCTGTCTGCGTCTGCCTGTCTCTATTCCTATGTTTCTTTTTTGTTTTTCTTTTTCTCTTTACATCTCTGAAGTGACGAAGTGTTCATCGTCTGCAGGTGAGTCCCTTTAACACGGAAGGGGAACCGCGGATAAATTTACTGCTGTTTATGTTAATCATTAGCAGCGGTGTGTCACGTGATCCGTCCGGAGGGAATAGGAGGCTGGGGAGGAGGGGGAGGAGGGGGAGGAGGGGGGGGTGAGAAGGGGGAAGAGGTGAGGGGGGGGGAAGGAGGGGGAAGAGGAGAGGAGGGGGCGAGGGAAAGGGAGAAGGAAAATGATCGAGAAAGGAAAGAAATGAAGAGAGGAGAGAGAAGAGAAAGAGAGAGAGAGATTACAACCTCAAGCTTGGCAAAATGAGCAAGAAAGTAAGGCAACGGGATCTCCTTCCGTCTCTTTCACCTCCTTAGATCCATCATCTTTCTCTCCTTCCTTACTATCTCCTCCTGACCTTCTCCTACTCCCTCTTCCTTCTCCCCCTCATCCCTGTATAACTTCACCCCCTCCTCCTCCTCCTCGTCCTCTACTACCACCAGTTCCTCCTCCTCCTCCTCCTCCCCCCCCCTTCCCTTTTCCCTTTCTCCTCCACCTCCTCCCCATTCCTCCATCCTCTCCCTCCCCCTTTTCTCCATTCCACCCCCACCCCCCCCCTAGCCCTACTCCAGCCGCGGGGTGACCTGCAGGATGTAAATAGCCCGGTGAGTGGTCTGTCCCCCCTTCGCCTCCCCACCCCCATCTCTCCAATCTCACTTACCCCCTCTCGCCCCCATCCCCTCCCCACGCCCACCAGAAGCTATCCCTCTGGGCAGGCTCCTGGCAAGATAAGTAGCCTGTCCCTGCTCCTTCCTCCCTGCTCCCGCGTCTGCTTCTGCTCCGTCTCAAACCTGTCTGGGTCGCTCCTCCTCCTCCTCCTCCTCCCCTTCTTCTTTTTCTCCCACTCCTCCTCCTTCTCCTTTTATTTCTTCTTCTTCTTCTTCTTCTTCTTCTTCTTCTTCTTCTAGTAAAAACAATTGAAATGAAGGAAGAAAAAAAACGACGTAAGAAATACGGAAACGACTGACAGTGACGGTGCCAAATCAAGTGCCAAACGCGTTGGCACTGACGCTCCTTTTCCAGCCGGAGGGAGGCCGGGAGGGGGAGACCTTGATGACGTCACTGATCTCATACACCAGCTGCACGGAAGGTCAAAATAAGCATATGCTTATGGATACATACATAAATACATGCATGCATAAATACACACGGATATACTTACATATTTATAAAGTAAATATGTCTGTATGTATGTCTGTATACGCAGAGAGAGAGAGATAGAGAGAGAGAGAGAGAGAGAGAGAGAGAGAGAGAGAGAGAGAGAGAGAGAGAGAGAGAGAGAGAGAGAGAGAGAGAGAGTGTGAGTGGTGAGTGGTGAGTGAGTGAGTGGTGAGTGAGTGAGTGGTGGTGGTGGTGGTGAGTGAGAGAGAGAGAGAGAGAGAGAGAGAGAGAGAGAGAGAGAGAGAGAGAGAGAGAGAGAGAGAGAGAGAGACGGGGAGGGGCAGGGGAGAACTCCTCCCCACGAACCCCCCAGCACGATCCTCCTGGCGAAAATTAATAAATCGTCCCCACACGCCGAATCAAGTACCCAGAAAATGACACGCCCCCCTCCCCCTCCCCTCCCGCCCCGCCCCTCCCATCCCTCCCCACCTCCCCATCCCCATCCCTCCCTGACCCCTCCCCACCCCCTCCTCACCCCGCCCCGTCCCGATCCCTGCCCACCTCCCGCGAACCCCAAATGAACACTCACGCAAACAGTGGGTAACAGGGCGACTCACATACCCTCTGACTCACCTTGGGTAGCAGGGCGACTCACATACCCTCTGACTCACCCCGCGACCCGGTTCCCTTGGCGTGTGTGGGATTACCGTTGTGACTGGGATTATGAGCGTGTGATTGTGTGTGAGTGTGATTGTGTGTGTGTGCGTGTGCGTGTGCGTGTGCGTGTGCGTGTGCGTGTGTGTGTGTGGCGACCCACGTTGCCCTGGGATGAACTGGGTCTCGGTCACTTGCTCTCCTGTTTTTCTTCTCCCTTCGCTTACTCATCTCCCCCCCCCCCCCTCTCTCTCTCTCTCTCTCTCTCTCTCTCTCTCTCTCTCTCTCTCTCTCTCTCTCTCTCTCTCTCTCTCTTTCTTCTTTCTCTCGTCCTCCTACCACGCCTGTTTTTGTCATCACTCTATTATTCTTTTTATCACTATTTTTCCCTCCTTCTTCTTTTTCCTTCGTTGTTTCTTCTTCCTCTTCTGTTTCTTTTTCCTCCTCCTCGTCCTCCTCTTCTCCTCCTCCTCCTCCTCCTTCTTCTTCCACTCCTCCTCCTCCTCCTCCTCCGCCTCCGCCTCCGCCTCCTCCTCCTCCTCCTCCTCCTCCTCCTCCTCCTCCTCCTCCTCCTCCTCCTCCTCCTCCTCCTCCTTCTGACCTGACCCCGAATTCGAAACAGTCTGGCCTACCATCGTTCTCGGCAGGTCGCAGGGGGGGGGGGGCGGAAGATTGAAGGAGGAGAGATAAGGAGGGCGGGAGAAAGAGAGAAAGAGAGAAAGAGAGAAAGAGAGAGAGAGAGAGAGAGAGAGAGAGAGAGAGAGAGAGAGAGAGAGAGAGAGAGAGAGAGAGAGAGAGAGAGAGAGAGAGAGAGAGGGAGAGAGAAAGAAAGAGAGAGAGAGAGAGAGAAAAAGAGAGAGAGAGAGAGAGACAGAGAGACAGAGAGAAAGAGAGAGAGAGAGAGAGAGAAAGACGAACAGAGAGACAGACAGACGAAGAGACGAACAGAGAGAGAGAGAGAAAGAGAGAGAGAGAGAGAGAGAGAGAGAGAGAGAGAGAGAGAGAGAGAGAGAGAGAGAGAGAGAGAGAGAGAAAGAGAGAGAGAAAGAGAAAGAGAAAGAGAAAGAGAGAGAGAGAGAGAGTCAGAGACAAGAAAAAAGAGTCAGAGAGAGAAAGAGAGAGTCAGAGAGAAAAAGAAAGAGAGAAAGAAAGAAAAAGAGAGAGAGCTGGTGTGCAAAGAGCCTTCCAAACGTATCCCCTTCTCTCTCTCTCTCTCTCCACCACGCCTCTCTTCCCTTTCGTCATGCACCACACCATGCATGATGCAACGCTGAGCAACATGTTTCTTCTTAGCGTGATGCACAGGAAAAACATAAAAAAATAATGTCGATTTATGCACGAAAAACAACAAAATATAATGTCGAATTCCGCAATAATTCGATAATTAAATTCGTCAAAATATATCAAAAGTGAACCGACAACCGATTAAACAATTTAACAAACGATTAAACTATTTAAAAAATTAATCAAATAACGAGTGAACGAATAAATAAACAAATCGGACAGCAAAAGCGCACGCAAACAAGAGTCAATCAACAAATTCTCCCCAAAAAGAAGGCAAAGAGATAGAGAACAAATAGAAAGAAAGTCACACACAGAGAAAGAGAGGGCGAAAAGAAAGAAAGAGAAAGACAGAAAGAGAGAGAGAGAGAGAGAGAGAGAGAGAGAGAGAGAGAGAGAGAGAGAGAGAGAGAGAGAGAGAGAGAGAGAGCAAGAAGAACACCAGAGAAAGAAGGAAGACAAAAAGGCACAGGGAGAGAGAACAAAAATAAAGAAAAGCAGAGAAAGAAGAGGTAAAAAATATAGAAAAGCAGAGAAAGAGAACAACAAGAAAAAGGCACACAGAGAGAGAACAAAAATAATGAAAAACAGAAAAAGAGAACAAAAATAAAGAAAAACTGAGAAAGAGAGAAAAATTAAAGAAAGGCAGAGAAAGAGAGAAAACAAAAAACAAAGAAAATCAGAGAAAGAGACAACAAAAATAAAGAAAAGCAGAGAAAGAGAGAACAAAAATAAAGAAAACCAGAGAAAGAGAGAGAACAAAAATAAAGAAAAGCAGAGAAAGAGAGAACAAAATTAAAGAAAAGAAGAGAGAGAGAGAACAAAGAGAAAGAAAACCAGAGAAAGAGAACAAAACAAAGAAAAACAGAGAAAGAGAGAACAAAAAGCAAGAAAAACAAAGAGAAAGAGAACAAAACAAAAGAAAAACAAAGAGAGAACAAAAAAGAAAAACAGAGAAAGAGAAAACAAAAAACAAAAGAAAAACAGAGAAAGAGAAAACAAAAATAAAGAAAAGCACAGAGAGAGAAAGAGAGAG
>NC_091562.1:2745328-2757828 GCF_042767895.1 Penaeus vannamei
GGGAAGGGGCGGAGTTGGGGAGCGGGGAAATTTGGCGGGCGTGAGTTGGGAACGGGAATCGGTTGGGAACAGGGAATCGGCCGGGAATGGGAAACTGGTTGGGAATGGGATTGGTTGGGAACGGGAATCGGTTGGGAACGGGAACTGGTCGGGAATGGGAATTGGTTGGGAACGGGAGCCGGGAGCTGGAGCCGGGAATTGGCGGGCGTGAGCTGGGAACGGGAATCGGTTGGGAATGGGAATCGGTTGGGGACGGGAATCGGCTGGAACTGGGATTCGGTTGGGAATGGGAATCGGTTGGGAACTGGTCGGGAATGGAAACTGGTTGGGAATGGGAATCGATTAGGAATGGGAATGAGGATCGGCTGGGAACGGGAATCGGTTGGGAATGGGAATCGAAATAACACTACCAACAAAAACAAAGAAAAAAAAGTAAAAAAAAAAAAAATAAATAAAATAAAATAACAAAAACTAAAAACAATACACTCTACCTGTCCACTCGGAAAGACCAACATCATGGACACATACCTGTAAGGAAATAAATAAGAGTAAGTATATATATATATATTATTTTTTACTTCTGGGTAAGTACGAGTTTTAATCTGAGTGAATATAGCCTTTACTTTTCTACCCCTTTGTTGTTGCTATTATCTCTTTTTTGCTTCTCTCATTTTGCCTCAGCACGAGAGGGAGAGGGAGAGGGGTAGGGAGGTGAGAGGGAGAGAGGGAGGGAGAGGGAGAGAGGGAGGGAGAGGGAAAGGGAAAGAGAAAGAAAGAGAGAAAGAAAGAGTGAGAAAGAGAGAGAGAGAAAGAGAGAGAGAGAGAGAGAGAGAGAGAGAGAGAGAGAGAGAGAGAGAGAACGAGAACGAGAACGAGAGAGAGAGAAAGAGAAAGAAAGACAGAGAGAAAGAGAAATAAAATCCCAAAGCGAACCAGTCAAGCAGAGACAAACAAACCCGACGAGAGCCGAAGCGAGGAAAACCGACCAAAACCGAGAATCCGACGAGACGCCAAGAGTCCCACCAACAGCAAACAGGGAGCAGCGGGACACGCGAGAGCCAGGCAAAGAGGGCAGACAGGCCGGCACCGCCATCCCGCCCCGTGCAATCCCGCGGAGGCACCCATGTAAACAAACCTCCCTCCCTTCCTTCTCCCATACCCCCACCTCCATCTCACAAACCTCCCTCCCCCCTCCCCTACCTCACAACCCTCCCCTCCCTCTCCCATACCCCCACCCCTCACCTCACAAACCTCCCTCCCTCCCTCCTCTTCCCATCCCACACCCGCCACTCCCCAACTCACAAACCTCCCTCCCCTCCCTCTGCATACCCCCCTCCCCCACCTCACAAACCTCCCTCCCTCCCCTTCCCATACCCCCACCCCCCACCTCACAAACCTCCCTCCCCCTCCCTCTCCCATACCCCCTCCCCCTCCCATCCCCCATCCCCCACCTCACAACCCCCCCCCCTCCTCCACGCAACCCCAAACGCCTTTCCACCCTCGCTCGCCCGCCACACTCCCAAAGCGGATCAAAAGCTTCCACAGACAGACGGAGAAACAGACGAAAAAAACAAACAGACAAAAAAATGCAAACAGCAGCAGAACGAGAGAAAGCAAATAGACGACAGACGGAGAAACAGACGAAAACCCCAAACAGACAAAACGACACAAACAACAGAAAATACAGAGCAGACAGACAGAAAAACAGACGAAAACCCCAAACAGACAAAGATGCAAAGCAAACCGCCAGAAAGTACACGGAGAAACAGACGAAAAACCCAAACTGACAAAAAGACACAAACAACAGCAGAACAACAGAAAATACAGAGCAGACAGACGGAGAAACAGACGAAAAACCCACACATACAAAGACGTAAACAGCAGCAGACCGCCAGAAAGCAAAGAGACGACATACGGAGAAACAGACGAAAACCCAAAAAGATGGAAAGCAAACCGCCAGAGAGTAAAGAGCAGACGAAAAACCCAGACAAAGACATAAACAACAGCAGAACAACAGAAAATAAAGAGCAGATAGACGGAAAAACAGACGTAAACCCCAACCAGACAAAAAGACGCAAACAGCAGCAGAACAACAGAAAATAAAGAGACGACAGACGGAGAAACAGACGAAAACCCCAACCAGACAAAAAGACGCAAACAACAGCAGAACAGAAAATAAAAGAGACGACAGACAGAGAAACAGACAAAAAGACGCAAACAACAGCAGAACGACAGAGAGCAAAAGACGACCGCCCGAGCACCCTCCCCTGCGCTCATCAAGACGCCTATGCCAATCGGGCCGACGCACCACGTGATGACAAGCAAGCACACCGCCTGATGACACGTGACTGCTTCGTCAGCGATTCATGCACGGGCTTCCTTCGACGGTCGATAACAGAGGCTACACGTCCCTCTCCATCAATTTCCAGAGAGAGCGCGAGGGAGGGTGAGGGAGAGTGGAAGGAAAGGAGGGAAGGGGGAGGAGAAAGGACGGGGGGAGGGATAGGAAGGGGGAGGAGGGAGGGAGGGATAGGAAGAGGGAAGGAGGGAAGGGGGAAGGGATAGGAAGAGGCAAGGACGGAAGGGGGAAGGGAGGGGAGGGGATAAGGAGAGGGAGAGAGGAGATATATATAATATATATATATATATATATATAGATAGATAGATAGATAGATAGATAGATAGATAGATAGATAGATAGAAAGATAGAAAGATAGATAGATAGATAGATAGATAGATAGATAGATAGATAGATAGAGAGACAGACAGACAGGGGCGGGGGGGGGGATGTGGCTGTTGTATTGTAACAGCATTCCAAAGCAGCCTAAACGGCAAGCAGATCCTATCCCCAGAAAGGGACTGCACTTGCCACGTGAGGACAAGAAACATCTGCACACACGCTTATCGCGAGATGCCCTGGCCACGATGTCCTCCCCCCTTCCTCCTCCTCCTCCTCCTCCTCCCCTCCTTCCCTCTCCTCCCTTCTCCTCCTCCTCTTTCACTTCCAATTCCTCAGCCTCTTCCCCCTTTCTCCTCTTCCTCTTTCACTTCTAATTCCTCGTCATCTTCCTTCTTTCCCTTCTTCACCCTCCTCCTCCTCCTCTTTCATTTCCACTCCCTCGTCCTCTTCCTTCTTTCCCTTCTTCACCCTCTTCCTCCTCCTCCTCTTTCACTTCCAATCCCTCGTCCTCTTCCTTCTTTCATTTCTTCACCCTCTTCCTCCTCCTCCTCTTTCACTTCCAATCCCTCGTCCTCTTCCTTCTTTCCCTTCTTCACCTTCTTCTTCTTCTTCTTCTTCTTCTTCTTCTTCTTCTTCTTCTTCTTCTTCTTCTTCTTCTTCTTCTTCTTCTTCTTCTTCTTCTTCTTCCTCCTCCTCCTCCTCCTCCTCCTCTTTCACTTCAAATCCCCCTCCCCCTCCCCCTCCCCCCTCCACTTCCGCGTGGGCGTGAGCGAGCAAGCAAGCGTGCGGGGTCACCTGCGGATCAGCTGATCGAGAAAATAATTAACTCTCACGGGTGTCGGGGCGGCAGATGCAGCGATCATCTTGAGAAAGTTGAATGGTCGGTATAATCACACACACTCCACTTAGACAGCGATGGGTTCCACAGATAAAACGATAATAAAAAGGAAAACTGCAGATAAAACGATAAAAAAGAAGAAGAAAAACTGCATGTTAATACATTTTGCAAGAAATTTAAAACATCTATCAAAATCGGTCAAAATAAGTCAACAAAAAATTCAAAAATAGCACACAGACAAAACCAAAAAATCCTCTGAAACCAACGCAAGCAAAAGCCCAAAGATAAAAAGAAAAAAAGCAAAGAAAAACAAAGAATAGAAAGAAAAACGAAATAAATGACACCCACCACCCAAAATAACATCCCCCAAAATAAGAGATCCGAAAACCCCGCCCAACGCCCCCCCGCCCCAAGTCCTCCTTGAAGACGCCGCCCCCCGTGGGAAAGGAAGCCAGACGCCCCACGGAAACCGACGCCAAGATAACCCGTGGGAGGCGACGAGGGAGAAAGCGCGAAGGTCACAGGAGAACCGACGCCAAGATAACCCGTGGGAGGCGACGAGGGAGAAAGCGCGAAGGTCACAGGAGAAAGAGACGGGGAGAGAGAGAGAGAGAGAGAGAGAGAGAGAGAGAGAGAGAGAGAGAGAGAGAGAGAGAGAGAGAGAGAGAGACGGAGAGAGAGAGAGGGAGGGAGGGAGGAGAGAGAGAGAGAGAGAGAGAGAGAGAGAGAGAGAGAGAGAGAGAGAGAGAGAGAGAGAGAGAGAGAGAGGAGAGGGAGGGAGGGAGAGAGAGAGAGAGAGAGAGAGAGAGAGAGAGAGAGAGAGAGAGAGAGAGAGAGAGAGAGAGAGAGAGAGAGAGAGAGAGAGAGAGAGAGAGAGAAACAAGAGACAGATAAAGAAACAAAAAGAGAGAAAGAAAGAGAGAAAGAAAGTAAAAGAGAAAGAGAAAGAGAGAAAGAGAGAAAGAGAGAATGAGAGAGAGAGAATGAGAGAGAGAATGAGAGAGAGAGAGAGAGAGAGAGAGAGAGAGAGAGAGAGAGAGAGAGAGAGAGAGACGGAGAGAGAAAGAGAGAAAGACGGAGAGAGAAAGAGACGTAGAGAAAAGATTTCGCGAGATGCCCGGAACAAGGTCACGCGATGGAAACCTCTTTCGTTTTATCTTATTTTCTCTTTGATTATACTGTTCGGAAAATTCGCTACATCGCGGGGAAATCGCGGAAGAATCTTATTGCAATTTATAAAGAAAATGTATTCCTAAGGGAGGCACTGTCTACGTAACGACATAAAGGTCAAATTGCGTTTCAGTTTCGAATAACAACGCCCGTAGACGCAAAAGAAAAAGGGTAAATGGAAAAATAATAAATGAAAAAAAAATCAATAATCCTTTCTGTTAATGATAAAATAATGGAGATGATGGTGTTATCATTACTATTATCATTATTACTCATCTTCCTCTTCTTATCATCATCATTACTAACAAAACAACAAAATAAATATAATAATAACAACAACAAAAACAATAACAATAATAAGGTTACTACCATCATCAAAAACAATAATAACAATCATAACAACAACAGTAACAATAAATAAATAAATAAATGAGGGAAGAGCAGTAAATACCCAAGCCATCACAAGAAGTCAAAAAAAAAAATAATAATAAAAAAATAAATAAATAAATAAAAATAAAAAAAACAAGGAAAAAGTGAATGTTTTCAAGCGACCAACAAGAGACCTTGGAGGACAGATCAGCAATAAGCAAAGAAGGACGACGACGAAGATGCAGAAGACGTAGACGAAGTAAATGAAAGGACATCGAAGAACTTGTAATTACCGTCATTATATCAGTCTATCTATCTATCTATCTATCTATCTATCTATCTATCTATCTATCTATCTATCTATCTATCTATCTATCTATCTATCTATTTATATCTATCTATCTATCTATATCTATCTATCTATCTCTATCTATCTATCTATCTATCTATATACCGTCAGAAGACACGGCATCCCCGACGAAAAAAAATGACGAAATAAAAACAAGACAACAAAATAAATCACAAGACAAGAAAATACAAAGAAAGAGCGAGAGAGAAAAAAACAGAGGCGAACCCCGGGCGTGAGTGCGACTCCCCTCCCCCCTCCCCTTCCTCCCCTTCCTCCTCCTCCTCCTCTCCTCCTTCCCTCCCCTCCCTTCTCATCCTCCTCTTTCACTTCCAATTCCTCAGCCTCTTCCCTCTTTCTCCTCCTCCTCTTTCACTTCTAATCCCTCGTCCTCTTCCTTCTTTCCCTTCTTAACCCTCTTCCTCTTCCTCCTCCTGAGCCCCCGGGACCTCGAGCAGCCAGCCAGCAGAGGACGCGGTGCCTTCTTGCCCGGTAACCCGTTCGCCGCGACTCACTAACGGTGTGGCCCTCCGTCAGAAAGGTGTCACGCCGCTTCTCGTTCGGCTGTCGCTGCTGTCACTGCTGCTGCTGCTTTATCTCGTGTATTATTTTGGCCTTTTTTTGTGTTTTATTTCGGCCTTTTTTTGTGTTTTATTTCGGCCTTTTTTTGTGTTTTATTTCGGCCTTTTTTGTTTTATTTCGGCCTTTTTTTGTGTTTTATTTCGGCCTTTTTTGTGTTTTATTTCGGCCTTTTTTGTGTTTTATTTCGGCCTTTTTTTGCGTTTTATTTGTGTGCGTGATTTTGTTTCCCCTTCGCTTTGTAGCTGAAAGTATCTGTACTGAGTTAAAGTTAATATTTTTTCCCGTTACCAGTGTTCTTTAATGGCTATACAGTGTTAACGGAATTAAGAAATGCGCGAAAAAAGAAAAAAAATATGTATATGTATATATACACACACAAACACACACTCCATATAATATAATATAATATTATATATATATATATATATATATATATATATATATATATATATATATCTATGTATCTATGTATGTATGTATGTATGTATGTATGTATGTATGTATGTATGTATCTATCTATCTATCTATCTATCTATCTATCTATCTATCTATCTATCTATCTATCTATTATAGACAGAGATAAAGGGGTAGGAACATTGTCTTCTCAATTCTACCCCCCGGAAACCTGCCAACGTAAGACAACCAACAAAAGGTACCGCAACCCCTCCTGCCACCTACCCTCAAGCATTACCCCTACCTGCACCGCACATGCCCCTCCCCCCACCTCAGCCGTACCGCCCCGGCCTGCCCAACGCCACCGCCGCCTCTCATTCCCAGCCCTATATCTATCTCATCTTCCTTTCGGCCATTAATAGGACACTCGCAGCCCGTTAGCAGCGCACAGGACCGAGTCATATGCAGTAATATGTGCTCGTGAGGCGCACAAAGAGCCGTGATTACCCTTTCGTAATTACATTCTCATTAATAATATGATGCTACAAAGGGGATTAATTTTCACAGCACAGTAATTGAAGTACACCGAGACAAAGAGGTTAGAGAGAGATAGAGAGATAGAGAGAGAGAGAGAGAGAGAGAGAGAGAGAGAGAGAGAGAGAGAGAGAGAGAGAGAGAGAGAGAGAGAGAGAGAGAGAGAGAGAGAATATTCGTTATTCTGCAGAAATCTGTTCCGAAGTCTGGAAATATTAATGCATATAAAGATAAAGACTGTTTTTCGTACTCATTCCCTGTGTACTTGGGGACGTTTAGGTTTTCAAGGTACACACACACACACACACACACACACACACACACACACACACACACACACACACACACACACACGCACACACGCACATGCACATATGTGTGTGTGTGTCTCTCTCTCTCTCTCTCTCTCTCTCTCTCTCTCTCTCTCTCTCTGTTCCTTCTTTCTCTCTCTCTCTCTTTCTTCTCTTTCTTTCTTCTTCTTTCTCTCTTTCTTCTTCTCTCTCTCTCTCTCTCACACAGGTATAAAGAAACAGACACAAGCGAAAAGAGATTTTCATAAAAAAAAAAGATTCCTCCCCAAGCTCACACTCCTCTCAAACGCAAATTCAAGCGGCCCAATCGCGGCCACAAACACGCGAAGAGACGACAACAACAAACAACCAACTCTCCGTCCGCCGCCTTATTTCCGTGTCACGCATTGTTACCTGTCGAACCCCGGCCTCCCTCACTCCAGCTGATCGACCTCCCCATACCTCTCCCTCTCCCTCTAATACGTCGATCGCCATCAATTCCCCCCCATAGGCATACCCTACCCCCCTCCCCTACCCGACGGGCTCTCGGAAACCCGACGACGCGACCCGGAAACTGCCCTTACCAAGCCGGCGCGAGGTGGTTTCCCTGCATGGTGTACGGCGGACGTGACGGAGAGCTGCTGGCAATTTGTGGGGGTGGAAGATTCGCTCCTTTCCTCTTTTCTCTCCCCGTTTGTGGCTCATATTCTCTTATTCTCTCTCTCTCTCTGTTCCTCTCTTCCTCTCTCCCTCCCTACCTCCCTGTAATTTTCTTTCTCTCTCTCCCCCGCTGCCCTCTCCCCCACCCCCACCCTCCTTTCCCTCTTTCCCTCTCCCCACTCTCTCCCTCTCACACTCCCACACCCACCCAAATCCATCTAAACTCGCCACACACCATCTGCAATACCCCACCCATTCATGCCTGATCTCCTAATCCCCCCACAGTGCACACGACTTAGTCTCCCAAGGTGTGCATGCCGGCCCGCTCAGGTCGCAGGTATCCGCCCGTCAAGTCCTGTCAGCCGACCGACACGAGGCTTCGACCGATCGACCGAAACGCCTGTTTGACTGACTGTTTATTGACCTGGCGGCCGAGGTGGCGTCTCGGCGGCTCTCCAAATAGACCCGATATTCTCTTCTATGGAGGCGGGATGGCGCGGCAGCGTTGTGTCGCCGCACGCCACTCTTCATTGCCAAAATGGACGTTGGGGGAATCTTGGGGGGATCTTGTTTATATTTGAGAATATCAAGAGAAATAACTAAATAAACGAATGAATAATAACTGACACATTATATCTATATCTATCTATCTATATTTATATATAAATATACATATGTATGTGTGTGTGTGTGTGTGTGTAATCTAGTTTGTATATTGTGGGTTTTTCTATCATAGGATCAACCCAGTAGAGTTTTTCTATTCATATTATATAGATAGATAGATAGATAGATAGATAGATAGATAGATAGATAGATAGATAGATAGATAGATAGATAGATAGATAGATAGATAGATAGATAGACAGACAGACAGACAGACAGACAGACAGATAGATAAATATAGATATAGATATAGTATATGTATATGCATATATATTAGGTGTGTGTGTGCCACAGATACATACTGTACACATAGATGGATGGAAAATACAGATAGGTAGATATAAACACAAATAAAACACGTGAAGAACTCAAACTAGACTTGAAATTTGTTCTCTTCGATAATCACATTTCTCCTGAAAAAAAGACAACGAACATCGCCTTTCATATTTCAGCCACACACACACACATACACACACACACACACACACACACACATACACATACACACACACACACACACACACACACACACACAAAAAAAAAAAAAAAAAAAAAAAAAAAAAAAAAGTCCACAGAAAAATAAGAAAAAGATGGCGAAAGTCACCCTTAAAAACCGTGCGACGTCAAGGCCGCTGCCCATCCTTTCTCATTTCGAACAGGGCCACAGTTTAACTCCCAAGCCGAGGCACTAAGTGGAAGGAGTGGGCCAGCGGGGAGTCGGGGAGTGTGTGTCGGGCCGCCCGCTCTCCTTTCCTCTCTCTTTATGTCTCTACATGCCCGCCCGCCCGCCTGCCAATCAGCCTGCATGTCTGTCTGTCTGTCTGCCTACCTGCCAGTCAATCAGCCTACATGCCCGCCCGCTTACCAATCAGCCTGCATGTCTGTCTGTTTGTCTGCCTGCCAGCCAATCAGCCTGCAAGCCTGTCTGTCTGTCTGCCTGCCAGCCAATCAGCCTACATGTCTGTCTACCTGCCTGCCAGCCAATCAGCCTGTCTGTCTGCCTGTCAGCCAATCAGCCTGCATGTCTGTTTGCCTGTCTGCCTGCCAATCAGCCTACATGCCTGTCTGTCTGTCTGCCTACCAATTAGCCTGCATGCCTGTCTGCCAATCAGCCTGCCTGCCTAACCGTCCGTCTATCAGTCTACTGTGTGTCTCTCACCCACTCACAAACACTGGTACACAAGCAGTACACGAACACATACAGACAACAGTACAAAAAAAAGTATAAACACGGCATTAATAAAACAACAGCCATAACAACGACGACGCCGACAAACAACGCGAAACGACACACCGCAGCCACGAGCCATTTCTTCCCGTGTCTGTCTGTCTGTCCTTCTACGCGACGGGAAAAGGACGCGGCAGACGAACGTGTTGATCCGGTTTCGAAACTGAGGCGAGCTGCGGCCGATACTTCGAAACCGGAGACCCGCTCGGTAGGAGGAAGTCAGGCACTCGGCTTTGTTTCTTATCTGAAATGAGCCTGTTCTCATGTTCGCCTTTTTTTTTAACGTGTTCTGTTTCTTCTCTCTCTTTCTCTCTGAAGCCTTCATTTTGTACATCTATATTTGTCTAGCATTATCTATCTCCCTCTTTTCTCTTTCCACATCTCTCTATCATCTCTCCTTCGGCCTTTCTTCCCTTCCCTTCCCTTTCTTCATTTTCTTCTATCTCCTTCTCTCGTTCCTTTTTTAACAGTGCGAAGCTAGTACCTCAATCGCAACACATCTGCGCTATACCAAGGAACACAGAAGACGGAAGAGGAGTCTAATCTTGACCCTCCGAAGGCACGGAGCGGAGGTCACATCCCGAGGCGGAGGTCACGTGATGGCCGGGATGACCAAGGGAATCTCTCCTTCTTTGGTTCCTTCGCTTCCTTCGCCAAGGAGAAGCAAGGAGAGATGCGAAATCGATACCAATTATAGGGTATCCAATTTGGGTCACTCTACTTAGTCTCTGAGGTTCGAGTATCTAAAACCATGCAATAAAATTCGAAATGATCGAGTGCTTCTTAAAACGTTTGAAGAAATGATCGCGTGTTTTTTTTAACGTTTGGGAAACACTAAATATCAATATAATTATAGATACACTGATCGTACAGTTTTTTTTTTTAATGAACAATTCGAGCAAAAGCAAAACATCGGCGCAAATTCCACACAATGAAACAACGTGAGAGTTCTTCGTACAGCTTACGCTCATCTCTGCGTTCGTTTGCCCTGGCACTGGCTTCGTATTTGCCGAAGAAAATGAAACGTCGCTGAACTAAGCAAAGCGAGTGTTTGCAACTTTACTATATTGCACTCCTGGCACTCCTGGCACTTCCTCGCTCGTGATAATCGAGGCAAAACCTGCATATTTGGAAAACGACCTTTTTTAAAATTCAATGCAACCATCGCGGACAAGCATGCTGGCACTAAGGCCAAAGCTCGTCAATTTGCATGAAAGTGTGCAAGGCCTTTCTTCCTTCCTTCCTTCGTACTCCCTTTATTCCTTTCCCTCTCGTCTGTCTCCTCTGCTGTGTTCGCATTGCTCTGCTCTCTTAAAAAAAAAAAAAAAAAAAAAAAAAAAAAAAAAAAAATAATAATAATAATAATAATAATAATAAAATAATAATAATAATGCAACACTTACAATCACCCTCCAGTCGTTAACATGAAAGTGGTAACAGCGGCATATCCATTAGCTTTTGCAATGTAGTTGTGCTACTCCTCTAGACAAGTGAAAACATGTCTGACCATTTGCAAAAAAAGAAAGAAAACAAAAAAGGAATTGAGACTGTCACTCGATGCGTCACAACAATCTAGACACGTGCTCTTCTCTCTATTTTTTGTGAAGGTGAACAAGGCAACAAGGTGTAATCGTAGGTATAGAAGAGGAAGAGGGAGTAGGAGGAGAAGAGGAGGATGAGGAGGAGGGAGAAGAGGAAGGGGAGGAGGAGGAGGAGGAGCAAGAGGGGGAAGAGGAGGAGGGAAGGAGGAAGAAGGAGGAGGTATAAAAAGAAGAGGAGGAGGAGGAGGAAGAAGGGAAAGAGGGAGAGGAGGAGAATAATAAGAAGCAGTTGGGAGATGGAAGAAAAGGAGAAGGGAAAGAGGAGAATAAGTAATATAATAAATCATATTAATAAATTATATTATTATTAATAAATTAATAAATATTAATAAATTATAATAAAAAAGAGAATAAGTAAGAAAACTAGAAAACAAGTAAAAAGGAAGAAGCAACATAATGAGACGAGATAACACATGATGAGAACAAACGAGGAAAGAAAATTGAGAAAAAAAGAAAAATTGAGGAGAACGGATAAGGAGAATCCGTGTCTGTCCTGATACGAGCAGGTCCGGTTGCCCCTCCCATAGGCCTAGCCCCCTCCCTTCCCTCTCTCTCCCTGTTACACTCACCTTCACTCACACACACTCTAACACTCAATTAATTTCATTTTCAAATTCACATTTACTCATACTCTCACATTCACTCACTCACACACCCATACTCAGTCACACTCTCACATTCACTACCACTCCCACTCACTCACTCTCACACTCACTCTCACGCACCCTCCCTCTCTATCCTCTTTTCTACCTCCCCCCCCTCTCCCCTTCCCTCTCTCTTTATCTCTTTGTTTCTCTCTTTGAGCAAGTGAAAAAGTTGCAGGGTAGCAAGGTGGCAGAGAGCATGACGCATCATGTTTGCACACGGATTGCAACTTCGAGTATAGATGGAAAGAGAGATTGGTGGAGGTGACAGATGGAGGGAGGAGGTGGTGGTGGTGAAGGTGGTGGTGGTGGTGTTGGTGGTGGTGAAGGTGGTGGTGGTGGTGGTGGTGGTGAAGGTGGTGGTGGTGGTGTTGGTGGTGGTGAAGGTGGTGGTGGTGGTGGTGGTGGTGGTGAGGGTGGTGGTGGGAAGGGTGTTGGTGTAGTGGTGAGGGTGGTGTTGGTGGTGGTGAAGGTGGTGGTGGTGGTGGTGGTGGTGAGGGTG
>NC_091562.1:2770328-2800328 GCF_042767895.1 Penaeus vannamei
AGGAAGGAGGGAATGGACGAGGAGGAACAGTAAAACGGGAAGAGGAAAAGAAGAAAAATAAAAATAAAAAGGTGGAGGAGAAAACGATGAAAAGGAAGGAGGACGAAGAGAAAAGGAAAGAAGAAAAGGAGGAAAATCAAAATAAAAAGGTGGAAGAAATACGAAGGAAGAAAAAAACAGGAAGAGTTAGAAAAAACAAAGAGGAAGAAAAAATAAAGAAGAAGAAGAAAACAAATAAAGAAGAGGAAGAAAAAAATAAGGAAGAGGAAGAAAAAATAAAGAAAAAAAATATAGAGGAAGAAAAAAAATAAAGCGAGAGAAAAAAATAAAGAGGAAGAAAAAACAAAGAAGAATTGGTGTTGGTGCATATATACACACATATAAATATACCTATACTTTTCCTCTTTATTTGTGTAAGTAAAATCATGGACATCTTGCTGAACAGCCACGGGAGACGATAGGAGAGCCCTAGGGAGGGAGGGAGGGAGGGAGGGAGGGGGAGAGATGAGAGAGAGAGAGAGAGAGAGAGAGAGAGAGGAGAGAGAGAGAGAGAGAGAGAGAGAGAGAGAGAGAGAGAGAGAGAGAGAGAGAGAGAGAGAGAGAGAGAGAGAGAGAGAGAGAGAGAGAGAGAGAGAGAGAGACAGAGAGAGAGAGAGACAAACAAAAAAAGACAGACAGAGAGACAAAGAGACAGAGAAAGAAAGAAAGAGAGAGAGAGAGAAAGAGAAAGAAAGAAAGAAAGAAAGAAGAAAGAGAGAGAGTCGATCTCGAAAAGAGAACCCCGGCCGAGAGAAAACCAGCCGACGCACGCCCACCGAGTAGACACCAACAAAGCCCCCACCCCCACCCCCCCATACGCCTCGTTAAGCGCCTCCGTCGGCCGCCATGACCTCGGCCACGCACTCGCGCTCACGCCTGCCCGCACGCCCGCCCGCCGGACCGTAACAACGGGAGCGACTCGGGCACGAACGCCATTGAGCGCCCGTCACGCCCACCTCGCCCACGACGCTGCGGGGGGAAGGAATCGCACGCGCGCCATGCAGGTGAGGGCGGCGCAAAGCACGAGCACGCCCGCTGACATGCTTGTATGCGCAGAGTCAAAGAGACGCTCGTTGTATGCACGTGTTTGTTTTAATCTCTCTCGCTTCTTTCCTTTCCATCCTCTTCCTTTCTCTTTCTCTCTCTCTCTCTCTCTCTCTCTCTCTCTCTCTCTCTCTCTCTATCTGTTTGTCTCTCTGTTTGTCTCTCTGTCTGTCTCTCTGTCTGTCTCTCTCTCTCCGTCTGTCTGTCCGTCTGTCTGTCTGTCTTTCTGTATCTCTCTCTTGTCTGTCTGCCTGTCTCTCTCTCCCTTTCATTAACTATCTCTCTCTGTCTGTCTGTCTGTCGGTCTCCTTCATTAACACTAACTAATTTCACTTCCCAAAAATCCCATGAAGCTCCACGACACGGAAGGTGCCTGGCCAGTCTCCCGACCACGCCCACTGCCCACCCGAGCCATAGTTCACGAAGGGAGGGGGTGGGGTGGAGGGGTGATGTGAGAGAAAATTGCTTCTCTCTTATTAATTAATGTAGCTCAGAAAAAAAATTCTTTGTTCAAGACTTTTTCTGACAAAACAGAAAAATATAAACTCACATACGCATACATTCATAAATACACGCACACACACGTACATACATGAATGCACACACACACAACATACATACATGAATACACACACACACAACATACATACATTAATACACACACACAACATACATACATGAATACACACACACACACAACATGCATACATGAATACACACACACACACATTTATTTAGGTATATATATTTATTAAATATATTTATATCTATATATCTATATATGTACCTATATCTATATCTATATATCTATATCTGTATCTATATCTATATATCTATCTGTATCTCTATCTATCTATCTATCTGTATCTCTATCTATCTATCTATCTATCTATCTATCTATCTATCTATCTATCTATCTATCTATCAATCAATCAATCAATCAATCAATCAATCAATCAATCTATCTATCTATCTATATATGTACGAACAAAGAAGAGGAGAGTTAATGTTAATAGACGTGGACACGCATAGCCTGTTCTACCAAACGAAAGTCTCAGACAATAACAAAAAAAGACACGGAAAGTTCTCCGTTCTCGAATGCATGACTTAAAACAATAAATACAATACGATAAAAAAAAAAAACGAAAAACCGTGAAAATAGGAACAAGCTTGTGCACATGACATCTCGTTATGGAAGTTAAATTGTGGTTCGCTCGTTATGGCGCCTAATGACGTCATTCTGCTAAATACGAAAGCGCGGGTTTCTCTTTAATTACTGCATTCCGTAATCATTTCAAATCGCGGAAACAATAAAAAAAAAAAAAAGAATTTACTCGAATTCCATTTTAAAGATGTGAAAGAAGGGGGAGGGGAGGGAAAGGGAAGGGAGGGGGGAGGAGAAGGGGAGGGAAGGGAGGGGGGAGGAGAAGGGGAGGGAAGGGAGAGGGAGAGGGAGGGGGAGGGGGTGGGGGAGGGGAGAGGGTAGAAGAGAAGGGGAGGGGAGAGGAGAAAGTAAGAAAAAATAGAAAGGGAGTGGAATAAAATGGCCAAACGAGAAGAAAGTGAGAAATGAAAAAAGTGTTACGTTCCCCCTCACGAATTTCGCCCCAAAAGATGACGCCCCGCGGCTCTCACGACGCCGTTCGTCACCTCTTCATCCAAACAATACATGTGTGTGTGTGTGTGTGTGTGTGTGTGTGTGTGTGTGTGTGTGTGTGTGTGTGTGTGTGTGTGTGTGTGTGTGTGTGTGTGTGTGTGTGTGAGGGAGGAAGGAGGAGGGAGGGAGGGAGGGAGGGAGGGTGGGAGGGAGGGAGGGAGGGAGGAGGAGGGAGGGAGGGAGGGAGGAGGGAGGGAGGGAGGGAGGGAGGGAGGGAGGGAGGGAGGGAGAGAGAGAGAGAGAGAGAGAGAGAGAGAGAGAGAGAGAGAGAGAGAGAGAGAGAGAGAGAGAGAGAGAGAGAGAGAGAGAGAGAGAGACAGAGAATAATATCGCAAATTGAGGCCATTTGCGCCGCGACGCTGCTGAAGCGGTAACCGAACGATTCCTTCTGTTCGATCTTTTTTCGAGAGGAAATTGGAAACAGATAAAAGGCGGGAAGGAAGGAGACGGAGAGAGAGGAAAGGAAGAAAAGACGGAGCAGGGAAAGGGACGGAGAACTGAGACAGGTTAAGCAGGGACAGAGTATGAGAGGCGGGGAGGGAAAGAGAGGGAGGGAAAGAGAGGGGGGGAGAGAGAGAGAGAGAGAGAGAGAGAGACAGAAATAAAGTCAGTGAGATAAACAGAGAAAAATAGATAGAAAGGAAGGAGAGAGACAGAAAGATAGAGAAACAGAGAGAAAGAAAGAGAGAAGACAGCCTTTGCACAAGAGCTCCCTTCCCAAGTGGCGCCTGACCGGTTGTGTGCGAAAAGGCGCCACGGATATCGGTGCTCTCCCATACCCCCCACCCCCTCCACCGTGGCATTTCCTTTCACTATCGTTATGAATGACGTCATACACATGGTGTGGTTAAGCCTTTCTTAATTTTCTATTTTCTTTAAATACTTTTTTTTTTTATTCTGCATATGCATCTCTCTCTCTCCTCTCCTTATCTCCCTCCTTCTTTCCCTCCCTCTCTCCCAACTTCCTTCCTTCCCTCTCTCCCTCCCTCTTCCCATCCATCCTCTCTCTCCCTCCTTCCATCCCTACCTCTCTCCCTCCTTCCTTCCCTTCCTTTCTCCCTCCTTCCTTCCCTCCCTCCTTCCTTCCTTCCTTCCTCTCTCCCTCCTTCCTTCCTCTCTCCCTCCATTCTTCCCTCCCTCTTTGCCTCCTTCCTTCCCTCTTTCCCTGCCTCCTTCTTCCCTCCCTCTTTCCCTGTCTCCCTCTCTCCCTCCTTCCTTCCCTCTTTCCCTGCCTCCTTCTTCCCTCCTTCCCTGTCTCCCTCTCTCCCTCCTTCCTTCCCTCCCTCTCTCGCTCCATCCCTCCATCCCTCCTTCCCTCCCTCCCTCTCTCCCTCCCTCCCTCCTTCCTTCCCTCCCTCCTCCTCTCCCTCCTCTCCTCCCTCCCTCCCTCCTTCCTTCCTTCCCTCTCTTCCTCCTTCCTTCCCTCTCTCCCTCTCTCCCTCCTTCCTTCCTTCCCTCCCTCTCTCCCTTTCTTCCTCCCCTCCCTCTCTCTCCCTTAGACTAACACTCAAAAGCTCTATTGCACTGTACTCGACCTCACCTGAAACACTTCAACCATCGTCGCAGCCACAGTCACCATACCTGCAAAAAAAAATAAGAAAACAACCATCAGCATTTATACATTCCGCCTAAATATGGAATAAAAAAAACAACAACAACAACAACATATCCGCATAACACGCCATGAAATATTCAATATCCGCTTTTCTCTTGTAACGGAGGCTGGCTCTGTATTTATTAGCCGGCTCGACCAGAAATGCGCGGAGTAGCTTTCTTTATGACGCGGTGCAAGTCTGACCAAGAGCCGGCGGGGTAAGTTATTGCGTCTCTGGCTGCATTGGAAAGGTAATAAGAATTGTAAAACGAAAAAAAAAACCACGAAACAGTAACGGGTGACCAAAAAAATGAAACGAACAAAAACACAAAACACAGTAACGGGTGACCAAAACAAAACAAAACAAAACAAAAATGAAACGATATAATAAACACAAAACACAGTAACGGGTGACCAAAAAAAAAAAATAAATAAATAAAAAAATAAACGATATAAGAAACACAAAACACAGTAAAGGGTGAAAAAAAAAACGATATGACGCCACGACAAATACCCAAATATAACGTTTCGATTTAGCTAAGCCTCCTCGTCAGGTCGAGAACATTGTCGGTCCTCTTGTGTTTTAGTTATCGGGGGGAAACGACTAAACATTCCCGTAGGAAATGAGGACTCCTGGAGGAACCTGCCATGTTTCGTAAACACTTTATAATGTAAAGTCCTCAGGGAAATGTGAAAAGATAAAACAACATGAAGTGAAGGAAATGCGATTTCTAAATAAATCAGTGAGGTAAGCGTGAACCAAGAACCTGTCCAGGTCTCGCCATACTTCCTCTTCACAGTTTGCGCAGTTTACACAATGCTCTATCTCCACACCTTTTTTACACAATTCTCTCACTCCACACCTTTTTACACAATTCTCTCACTCCACACCTTTTTACACAATGCTCTCACTCCACACCTTTTTACACAATGCTCTCACTCCACACCTTTTTACACAATGCTCTCACTCCACACCTTTTTACACAATGCTCTCACTCCACACCTTTTTGCACAATGCTCTCTCTCCACACCTTTTTGCACAATGCTCTCACTCCACACCTTTTTGCACAATGCTCTCACTCCACACCTTTTTGCACAATGCTCTCACTCCACACCTTTTTGCACAATGCTCTCACTCCACACCTTTTTACACAATGCTCTCACTCCACACCTTTTTACACAATGCTCTCACTCCACACCTTTTTACACAATGCTCTCACTCCACACCTTTTTACACAATGCTCTCACTCACACGTTTTTCCACAATGCTCTCACTCCTCACCTTTTTACACAATGCTCTCACTGCACACCTTTTTACACAATGCTCTCACTCCACACCTTTTTACACAATGCTCTCACTCCACAGCTTTTTACACAATGCTCTCACTCCACACCTTTTACACAATGCTCTCACTCCACACCTTTTTACACAATGCTCTCACTCCACACCTTTTTACACAATGCTCTCACTCCACACCTTTTTACACAATGCTCTCACTCCACACCTTTTTACACAATGCTCTCACTCCACACCTTTTTACACAATGCTCTCACTCCACACCTTTTACACAATGCTCTCACTCCACACCTTTTTACACAATGCTCTCATCCACACCTTTTTACACAATGCTCTCACTCCACACCTTTTTACACAATGCTCTCACTCCACACCTTTTTACACAATGCTCTCACTCCACACCTTTTTACACAATGCTCTCACTCCACACCTTTTACAAAATGCTCTCACTCCACACCTTTTTACACAATGCTCTCACTCCACACCTTTTTACACAATGCTCTCACTCCACACCTTTTACACAATGCTCTCACTCCACACCTTTTTACACAATGCTCTCACTCCACACCTTTTTACACAATGCTCTCACTCCACACCTTTTTACACAATGCTCTCACTCCACACCTTTTTACACAATGCTCTCACTCCACACCTTTTTACACAATGCTCTCACTCCACACCTTTTTACACAATGCTCTCACTCCACACCTTTTTACACAATGCTCTCACTCCACACCTTTTTACACAATGCTCTCACTCCACACCTTTTTACACAATGCTCTCACTCCACACCTTTTTACACAATGCTCTCACTCCACACCTTTTACACAATGCTCTCACTCCACACCTTTTTACACAATGCTCTCACTCCACACCTTTTTACACAATGCTCTCACTCCACACCTTTTTACACAATGCTCTCACTCCACACCTTTTTACAAAATGCTCTCACTCCACACCTTTTTACAAAATGCTCTCACTCCACACCTTTTTACACAATGCTCTCACTCCACACCTTTTTACACAATGCTCTCACTCCACACCTTTTTACACAATGCTCTCACTCCACACCTTTTACACAATGCTCTCACTCACACCTTTTTACACAATGCTCTCACTCCACATCTTTTTACACAATGCTCTCACTCCACACCTTTTTACACAATGCTCTCACTCCACACCTTTTTACACAATGCTCTCACTCCACACCTTTTTACACAATGCTCTCACTCCACACCTTTTTACACAATGCTCTCACTCCACACCTTTTTACACAATGCTCTCACTCCACACCTTTTTACACAATGCTCTCACTCCACACCTTTTTACACAATGCTCTCACTCCACACCTTTTTACACAATGCTCTCACTCCACACCTTTTTACACAATGCTCTCACTCCACACCTTTTTACACAATGCTCTCACTCCACACCTTTTTACACAATGCTCTCACTCCACACCTTTTTACACAATGCTCTCACTCCACACCTTTTTACACAATGCTCTCACTCCACACCTTTTTACACAATGCTCTCACTCCACACCTTTTTACACAATGCTCTCACTCCACACCTTTTTACACAATGCTCTCACTCCACACCTTTTTACACAATGCTCTCACTCCACACCTTTTTACACAAAGCTCTCACTCCACACCTTTTTACACAATGCTCTCACTCCACACCTTTATACACAATGCTCTCACTCCACACCTTTTTACACAATGCTCTCACTCCACACCTTTTTGCACAATTCTCTCACTCCACACCTTTTTGCACAATTCTCTCACTCCACACCTTTTTACACAATGCTCTCACTCCACACCTTTTTACACAATGCTCTCACTCCACACCTTTTTGCACAATGCTCTCACTCCACACCTTTTTGCACAATGCTCTCACTCCACACCTTTTTACACAATGCTCTCACTCCACACCTTTTCACACAATGCTCTCACTCCACACCTTTTTACACAATGCTCTCACTCCAAACCTTTTTACACAATGCTCTCACTCCACACCTTTTCACACAATGCTCTCACTCCACACCTTTTAACACAATGCTCTCACTCCACACCTTTTTACACAATGCTCTCACTCCACACCTTTTTACACAATGCTCTCACTCCACACCTTTTTACACAATGCTCTCACTCCACACCTTTTTACACAATGCTCTCACTCCACACCTTTTTACACAATGCTCTCACTCCACACCTTTTTGCACAATGCTCTCACTCCACACCTTTTTACACAATGCTCTCACTCCACACCTTTTTACACAATGCTCTCACTCCACACCTTTTTACACAATGCTCTCACTCCACACCTTTTTGGCGCTATAAGGCACAAAGTAAACAAAACCAAACGAACCACGCATTTACGACCAGGATCATCCACTGCTGGCATTAAGTCCGACCAAAACCTCCCCCGCGTGGAAGTACATATTAACAACGTCTTACAAAAACAAGAAAATTATTAAAAAAAAACAATATGCAAGAACAGATCATTTTATAATGTTGACGCCAGTGTATACACGACCGTTGACTTTCGATAACGAAGCGATATGGTCCTTCCGGCATATGACGTAATGTCCTCTCCCCCCCCCCCCCCCATTCTCGAGGGGTAAGCATCCCCCCATCCCCCCTCTACCGACCCCCAGTCAAGCATCCTGTCTAACAACCATTTTAACATTGCAAAGAACCATGGCATGGTCTCTACTACAATTAGTCGAACATTTTCTTTTTGACTTAGTCTTTCTATTTTCAACTCAATCAAGTCAAACGCGTTCTCTCTCTCTCTCTCTCCCTTTCCCTCTCTTTCTCTCTATCTCCTCCCTTTCTCCCTCCTTCCCTCCTACCGTCCTTCCTTCCCTCTCTCTGCCACCCTCCCTCCCTTTTTCTCTCCCCCCCTCCCCCCCTATCTTCTTCCCTCTCCCTCCCCCCTATCTTCTTCCCTCTCCCTCCCACCCCCTCTGCCACCCTCCCTCCCTCTCTCTCCCCCTCCCCCACTATCTCCTCCCCTCTCCCTCCCTTCCTCGCTCTCTGCCACCCTCCTTCCCC
Organism: Penaeus vannamei; assembly: GCF_042767895.1. Taxonomy (NCBI): domain Eukaryota; kingdom Metazoa; phylum Arthropoda; class Malacostraca; order Decapoda; family Penaeidae; genus Penaeus; species Penaeus vannamei. Next base: position 2,779,022 of record NC_091562.1, read on the forward strand.
TCCCTCTTTCTCTCCCCCCTACCCCTATCTTCTTCCCTCTCCCTCCCACCCTCTCTGCCACCCTCCTTCCCACCCTCTTTCCCCCCTCCCCCCTCTCTCCCTCCCTTCCTCAAACCTCTCAATACCTCGTACACAAACACGAACCAAGACCTTTTGCGCTTCCCTCTTCGCCCTGCCCTTCCTTCTCCTATGTCTCCCCCCCCCCCTCGTCATCGCCCCCCCAGGCACTGGTTCTCTCCATCTTCTACCTTTCCCCTCTGTTTCTCCCCTCGCATCGCTGGGAACTTATTATCATAATGACATCGGCGAGTCACAAAGTCTCGATTTTCCTCGTTTTATTTTTTTTTCCAAATTTATCCTCTGTCTTTCCCATTCGTTATTTTCTTATCGTTTTTGTCTTCGTCTTATAATGATCTTTTCTTTCATTTCCCTCATACACACCTCCACCTTTCTCAACCCCCCCCCTCCTCTCTTTCACCCCTCCAGCTCCCTTCCTCATCTCCCATCCCCCACTAGCTCCTCCTTCACCCCTCAAACCCCCACCTCTCCTCCCACCCTTCCCCCATCTCCCTCGCTCCTTCATCTCCCATCCCCTCCTTCACCCCCAAACCCCACCCCCACCTCTCCTCCCACCCCACCCCCATCCCCCTCTCTCCTTCATCTCCCATCCCCCACTAGCTCTTCCTTCACCCCCACCACTCCTCCCACCCCAACCCCTCCCCCTCGCTCCTTCTCAATAATATCTCACTCGAATGACTTGCTCCTTCCTCCAGGTGACCAATTACACCTCATCGCCCGGAGCAACGTGACAAGGCGTCGTGAAACAGCCGTCGATGAGGTTCTCCGTGTCATTCCACCTCCTCCTCCTCCCTCAGGCCTCCCTCCTCTCCCCTCCCCTTCCTTCCCCGTCATTCCACCTCCTCCTCCTCCCTCAGGCCTCCCTCCTCTCCCCTCTCCTTCCATCCCCCGTCATTCCACCTCCTCCTCCTCCTCCTCCTCCCTCAGGCCTCCCTCCTCTCCCCTCCCCTTCCTTCCCCGTCATTCCACCTCCTCCTCCTCCCTCAACACCCGCCCCTCAGGCCTCCCTCCTCCCCTTCCCCTTCCCTCCCCTGTCATTCCACCTCTTCCTCCCCCCACCCCCCCCCCCCAGGGCTCCCTCTTCTCCCCTCGCCTCCCCCTCATCCCACTTTCTTCACTCCCCTCCCCCTCCCCCTGCCCCACTCCCCCCTCTCCTTCCTTGTCTATCAAAGTCTGTCAACTGATCATTACTTGCGATTCTGGGCGTACCGCTGAATTAACGTCGCGATACCGCCAATCATGTGCATGACTTCTCTCCCGCTCTCTCTCTTTCTTTCTCTCGTTCTCTCTCTCTATCTTTCTCTTTCTTTCTCTCTTTTTCTCCGTTTCCCTCTCTCTCTCTATCTTTCTTTCTCTCTCGTTCTCGTTCTCTCTTTCTCTCCGTCTCCCTCTCTCTTTCTCTACCTCTCCCTCTCTTTCTCTCTCTTCCTCTTCCTCTCTTGCTCTCTCTTCCTCTTCCTCTCTTTCTCTCTCTTCCTCTTCCTCTCTTTCTCTCTCTCCCCCTCTCTCCTCTCTATCTCTCTCTCTCTGTCTTTTAATTCGTCTTGAGTGACTGGCGTCTACCCAATACGATCATACGATAAGGAAGAACAGAATAAAACGACTAAGATACATTTCTTCGAGTTGCAGTTAAGTAAACAAACATGAAACTGAGACATCGAGATAGGTCTATAAATTCGGAAATACGAGAAGACGAAGAAGGGGGGAGGAGGAATTGATAAAAAATGCAGAGTTTGACGTATGAATAACTAATTGCAAATATGATTAATCCCTCAAAGAGATTTACAAATATTCCTTACATAATGTTCTTGCTCGGAAAGATCCGGATGGTGAATATTTCATCAGTCGGGCTGGGTGGGGGGGGGGGGGGGGGAAGCGAACAGGGTGGGGTGGGGTGGGGGTTGGAAGAGAGGGGAGCGATTTTCGTGCCTGGAGGAAAGAAAGACGGGGTGGGGTGGGGTGGGGGGGAGGGGGGAGGGGGAGAGGAGTGCAGAAAAGGGCTAGAGGAAGAAGAGGGGAAAGCGAAAAAGAGGGTCTGACGGTGGAGGAAGAGGAGGAGGAAGAAGGGAGAAGAGAAAGGAGGGGTTGGAAGAGGATACGGAAGACTAAAAGAAGGAAATAAAAGGAGGAAGACGTGAAAAAATCGAAGAATAAACACGGAGAGGGACGTGGAACAGGACGGAAGGAAGCGATAGAAAAGGCACAAGAGGAGAGAGGAAAAAGCAGAGCTAAGGAGGAAGCCCTCGACGTCAAGGAACCCTCTAAGTGCCCCATAACGTTGACGAGGAGCAAAGCCGCCTCTTCCAGTAAGATTTGGGAGAAAGACCGCCCTCCCTTCCCTTCGAATGAAAACGAACTGGCATCATCCGCGGATTCTTAATAATAGCAAAAATAACAACAAGAACACTCTTCTGCCCTCCTCTCACCCGCGGATTCTTAATAATAGCAAAAATTACAACAAGAACGCCCCTCTGGCCTCCATAGCACTCACCCTTCGAATGAAAATGAACTGACATCACCCGCGGATTCTAAATAATAGCAAAAATAACAAGAACACTCCTCTGCCCTCCTCATCCTTCGAATGAAAATGAATTAACATCATCCGCGGATTCTTAATAACAGTAAAAAATAACAACAAGAACGCCTCTCTGGCCGTCCGTCGCTCTCACCCGTGCTATCGGCCAATCCATGAACAAACCGGATATTCCCTTTCAGAAGAATGGCCACGTGTGTTCGTTTTTTTACACATTTTCTCTCTCTCGTTTTAACCGCAGCTGAATTAACATCCATCCCATCCCGGCTCTCCTCGCCGAACAGCTGATCCGCCCGGCCGCCCCTTCCCACCTCCTTCACAATGGAGTGCTTGATCCGCGCTAAATGACTCTATCAAGCAGAAATATTTATCCTCAGGAGCGGAGACCGACGCTTCCACACGTAGCTTTCGGCCCACGGCGGCGGTGAAGGGGGGGGTGGGAAGGGGTGGGTGGGTGGGGGGAGGGGGATGAAGGGGGCGAGAGAAGGGGTGAGGAGAGTCGGCCATGTCTCATTTCGAAGGGGTTGCTTCTGGCTTTTTTATATGTCTAACCGATCGGATATCTTTAGCTCTGAAGTGTACATCAGACTTCTTAAACCGATTTTTAACCGCCCAACCATCTCCCCGACGCCACCACCTAACGCCATGACTGCACCGGCACTCTGTCTGTGTCTGTGTCTGTGTCTGTCTGTGTCTGTGTCTGTGTCTCTTTCTCTCTCTCTCTCTCTCTCTCTCTCTCTCTCTCTCTCTCCCCCCCCCCCCCCCCCCCGAGGACGACCAAACCAGCCGGACCCGTAATCCATCCCTCAAATCCTTCGCAGCGGCGGCGATCCCGGAGCCAAGGCCTGGGGATCTCGAGCCAATCGGGCGTCGCCGCGTCCTTCCGCGTCCCAGGCACCGAGACGTGAGCGCCACGACCCCTTTAGTGCCTCCTCCTCCTCCTCCGCCTCCTCCGCCGCCGCCGCCGTCGACCCGCCGTCAGGTAATCAGGTTGGACAGGGTAATTTCGCCGGGAATTTCTGTCGTAAAGCCGCGTTCCGCTCCCCGCTTGAGAGATCTGATACACCATGCACTAATACCACATCCTTTCCCTTTCTTTATCAGTCATAACTCGCGGATACTCGCTAGAAATCCTTCTCTTGTTTAGAGGAACTGCGATATATATGCAGCAACTTAAATCCTTCCGCCGTGCGATGTATCACTTGACTTTAAGCGAGGGAGAAATCTCGTAATCCGACCAACATCCCGTTTCTCTCTCTCCGTCTCAACAGCCTCTCCTCCTTCTGTCTCTAAATGGCTGTCTCTCTGTGTGTGTATCTTCCTGTTCCCTGTTCTCTTTCACTTCCTTCCACCCTCTTCTCTTCTCTCTTCTTTCTTCTATCTGTCCTACTCTCTCTTTCTCTCTCTCTCTCGCTCTCTTTCTCTCTTTCTGTCTCTCTCTGTTTCCCTCTCCCTCTCCCTCCCTCCCTCTCTCTCTCTCCCCCTCCCTCCCCCTCTCTCTCTTTCTCTCTCTCTCTTTCTCTCTCTCCCTCCCTCTCTCTCATCCCTCCCTCCCTCTCCCTCCCTCCCCCCCCCCCTCTCTCTCTCTCTCTCTCTCTCCCTCTCCCTCTCCCTCTCTCTCTCCCTCCCTCCCTCTCTCACTCTCCCTCTCACTTCGCCCACGTACGCAGTGCCACGCCCATCATTAAACCGAAACAGAGCCACGGAACCTTTCGCTTTCGGCGTCGCTCTCTTCCGCCGTCGGCCCGGAAAGGAAGGGCTGAGCCGAGGAGAAGAGGCAAGGCGAAGCAAGGCGAACAAAGAAGGGCCATGACCTGCTGCTGCTTCCCCTCGCCTCCCCTCGCAACACTTCCCTCGGTCGACGCCTCTCCCTTACATTCCCTCCCCCATTTTCCTCTCCCTCGTCCCTCTCACTCTCCCTCTCTCTCTCTCTCTCTCTCCTTCCCTCCCTCTCCCTCGCCCCTCTCTCCCCCCCTCTCTCCCTCTTTCTCTCTCTCTCTCTCTCTCCCCTCCCTCTCACTCTCTCTCTCTCTCTCCCTCCCTCTCACTCTCTCTCCCTTCCCCTCTCCCTCTTTCTCTCATACACACACTACCCTCCCCTTCACCTCCCTCCCTCCCTCCCTCCACTCACTTACCTCCGCCTCGCCTTTCTCTCTCACTACCCTCTCCCTCGCCCTCCTCTCTCACTACACTCTCCCTCCCCCCTCTCTCCCTCCCTCCCACTCACTCTCTCTTCCTCTCGCCTCTCCCCTCTCTCTCTCCCACATACACACACTACCCTCCCCTTCACCTCCCTCCCTCCACTCACTTACCTCAACCTCGCCCTTCTCTCTCACTACCCTCCCTCCCTCTCCCTCGCCTCTCCCTTCCTCTCCCTCGCCTCCCTCCCTCCCTCTCTCTCCCTCTCTCTCTCATACACACACTACCCTCCCCTTCACCTCCCTCGCCTCTCCCTCGCTTCTCCCTCGCCTCTCCCATCACTTCCGCTCAACTCGACCCCCTCAGCAAACAGAGCCTCCGTGGGGTGTAAATCCTCCCCCTCCTCCCCCTCCGCTTCTTTGCGAATGCATAATTAATCCCCGGTAGATTTCGTACTCGTGGGGTAGAATGCACCTCCGCGTCGACCCTGAAAACGACCCCCTTCCCCTTTCGCTGCCTTTAGGGAACAGCAGGAAAAAAGGGAAAAAAAAAAAAAAAAAAAAAAAAAAAAAAAAAAAAAAAAAAAAAAATACGTCCCTAAATTAAAGCTCCGAAGGCATCCCTGTAGCCCTGAAATCTACCTTTCCATCCTTCCTTAGAGAGAAATCCTAAAATAATCCTTTAAGTTATCTCTCTGAAAATCCATCTCCCCTCCCTTAAAGAAACCCTAAAAAAAAAAAAAAGATCCTTTAAAGTACCTCCCTAAAACTGACCTTTCCTTCCTTAAATTAATGATTAACTATACAAAATCCCTTTAAATTAATTCCCTGAAACCCACCTCCGCCCCACATAAAGAACCCCCCATCCCCCCCAAAAAAAAAAATCCTTTAAAATACCTCCCTGAAACCTGACCCCCCCCTTCTCCCTCCTTTAAGAAATCCCTGAAATCACCCCCACCCCCCACCCCCACCCCGAAACCCCGATCCCGCTCCTGAAAAAAGAAAAATTCCCCCAAAAATTGCTTTAAAAAAATCCCAAGAAATCCTGCAAAAAAAGGGCCGGTCTGGGTCCCTTGTCCTTCCCGACAGCCGCACGCGTCCTTCGCCTGTCGGGACTTCAAGCTCGCGGAAACCCGAACAAAAGTCCTCGCCACAGGATCCTACCCGCTGTTTTTTTTTTTTTTTTTTTTTTTTTTTTTTTTTTTTTTTTTTTTTTTTTTTTTTGGGGGGGGGGGGGGGGGTATCCCAGGTGGCTACGGCAGTCGTGATGGCTTCTGCGACGCTGGGGGTACCTCATACGAGTGGTATGAATAAAAGGTATGAGGTGGAATTTACTACATGAATTTGCTACATGAACGAAGGTCGGGGCATCGGCGCTTGGAGTACCTCATACGACTGGTATGAATAAAAGGTATGAGGTGGAATTTACTACATGAATTTGCTACATGAACGAAGGTCGGGGCATCGGCGCTTGGAGTACCTCATACGACTGGTATGAATAAAAGGTATGAGGTGGAATTTACTACATGAATTTGCTACATGAACGAAGGTCGGGGCATTGGCGCTTGGAGTACCTCATACGACTGGTATGAATAAAAGGTATGAGGTGGAATTTTACTACATGAACGACCGTCGGGGGGCATGTTGGCAGTAGGGATACAAAGGCACGAACAGGCACCTGGTATGAGTGATATGTGTAAAAAGGACGAGACGAAACTGGTATGCGTGGTATGACCATAGGGATACGCGATGGTATGAAAACAAGGCCACGAGTCCGCATTTCCCTGGAAGGTGAACTAAGAAAGAACATTTGGAATAAGGAACTTGAACACTGAACACCGTGATAGGAAGAAAAGTATCTCCTACCCATGGCACACGCGTAGGAGCATGAGCAGTAAGGTTCAAAATGCAGAAGGCTGCAGGGATAATCTCACCCTAATAATATATGGCACAGATGACCGAAACAGACCCTGATGGACGAAGAAATACATCAATCATATGAGCCGCAAGAAGAGAGAAAGGGAGAAATAGGAGGAAGAAGAGGAACAGGGGGAAGAAGAGGGAGAGAAAGGGAGAAACAGGAGGAAGAAGAGGGAGAGAAAGGGAAGGATAGGGAGAAAAGGGAGAAGCAGGAGGAAGAAGAGGAAGAGAAAGGGAGGGACAAGGGGGAGAGGAGGAGAGGAGCGGGGAGAAAAAGAGGAAAATAAAGGATGAAACAGGGGAAAGTAAAGTAAGAGAAAGAAAGGAACAAGAGGAAGAGAAAGGGAGGGATAGGGGGAAGAAGAGAAAGGAAGAAACAGGGGGAAGTAAAGTAAGAGAAAGGAAGGAACAGACGGAACAAGAGGAAGCGAAGGAGAGAAACAGAGGGACGAAGAGAAAGGTAGGAACAGGGGAACGACGGACGGCGGAGTGGCGCGTAACGAGGCTGGGCTCCAGCTCGGTTCATTTATTTCTGCCGCTTCTGTTTTTTTCTTTTTCTTTGACAAATAAATATACGAATACCCGTACACACACGCATCGCACAAAAGGATGTGTATATGTGCGCGTGTGCCTCTCTTTATCTCTGTCTGTCTCTCTGTCTCTACGCCTCTCTTTCCCTCTCTCTGACTTTCTGCCTCACGTCTATCTCTCTCTCTCATTCTGTTTGTCTGTCTGTCTATCTATCTGTCTGCGTCCGTCTCTCCCTCCTCCAATTTCTCTATTTTTCATTTTTTTTTATGCGAATCATTTCATAAGTGACCATCATAGCTGCAAGATTTAAATTGAGTCGGAAAACAAATATTTTTAGATTCCAATACTCCAAGATAAACATATCATTTTTCGGCAATCGTCGACTCCCCATGTCTCCATTCCTTCTTCCTTCTCCGTCCTCCCCTTCTTACTCCCTTTTCCTATACCCTCTCTCGCTTCCCTTTCTATAGTTCCAGTCCTTCTTCCATCTTTCTTCCTCTTTCCTTCCTTCGCCTTCTACACTGCCACCACGTCCTCCTCCTCTTCCTTCCCTCTACACCTTCACCATGTCCTCCTCATCCTCTATCTCCTCCTCCTTTCTCCTTCCTCTTCCTTCCCTCTACACCTTCACCACGTCCTCCCCCTCTTCCTACTCTTCCTTCCTCTTCCTCCTCCTCCTTCCTCTCCCTCTTCCTCCTGTTCATCCTCCTCCTCCTCTGTCTACTCATGTTGCAAAGTACTTCCTCGGGTTAATTATCAGCAAGAAGTCCTCAATTGAAACAACTCGCGTGCTTCTTCCTCGTTTGTCTGCAGGAAGGGGAGGAGGAGAAGGCGAGGAGGACGGGAGGAGGGCGAGAATGAAGGATAAGAAGAGGAAGAGGAAGAGGGAGGAACAGGGGGAGAAGAAGAGGAAGGGAGGGACAAGGGGGAGGAAGAGGTAGAGGAAGGGAGAAACAGGAGGAAGAAGAGGAAGAGGGAAGGAGAAACAGGAGGAAGAAGAGGAAGAGGGAAGGAGAAACAGGAGGAAGAAGAGGAAGAGAAAGGGAGGAACAGAGAGGGAGAAGAGGAAGAGGAAGGGAGGGACAGGGGTGAAGAGCAAGAGAAGGGAGAAACAGGATGAAGGTGAAGAGAAAGGGAGGGACAGGGGGAAGAAGAGCAAGAGAAGGGAGAAACAGGATGAAGGTGAAGAGAAAGGGAGGGACAGGGGGAAGAAGAGGAAGGGAGGATAAGGGGGGAAGAAGAGGAAGAGGAAGAGAGGGACAGGGGGAGGAGGAAGAGGAAGGGAGGAACAGAGGGAAGAAGAAAAGAAAGGAGGAATAAGAAAGGCAAGAAACAAAAGACAAGGCGACAAATGGCGATGAAGTGAATACATAAAAAAAAAAAAAAACGTAATCAAAATAACAGAAAAAAACAATGAAATAACGAAGAAGAAGAAAAAAGAAAAGAAAAAGACAACAAAACATAATAAAAAAAATAAATGATAGAAGGAGGAAGGAGTCTAAAAAAAAAAAAAAAAAAAAAAGACAGTGAAAAGCGCCTCAAAATCCAATATCCTTCCTCCTATAGACATTCTGATGACATTCCCGAGGATCTAATGAATTTCTCGGGCGACTTCGCAAGTATTTTACCCCCCCCCCCCCCAAAAAAAAAAAAAAAAAATTGCGAATCCCGGTAAAGTCCTCTTTTCACGGCACTTCAGAGGAAATACAAAAAGCGAAACCGATACACACACACGCACACGTACACGCACAAGCACAAGCACACGCGCACACACACACATACACACACAAAAAAAAGGAAAAACCAAAAAATCCGGACATTTCCAGACAAGACATTTCCAAAAAATGCAAACATAATAAACAGACAGACAGCGAGGAGCATTTTTCCCCATGGCTGTCAGAGGAGAAATTGCGCCCAAGCATGTCAGAAATTTCACGCTCGGACTAATAAAGATAACCAAATAATGGGACGAAACTCCAAGCACATGCACATTGTGCGCGCGCGCGCGCGTGTGTGTGCGTGTGCGTGTGCGTGTGTGTGTGTGTGTGAGAGAGAGAGAGAGAGAGAGAGAGAGAGAGAGAGAGAGAGAGAGAGAGAGAGAGAGAGAGAGAGAGAGAGAGAGAGAGAGAGAGAGAGAGAGACGGAGAGACACAGTCAGAAAGAGAAAAGAGAAACAAATAAAAACAAAATAATACAACAAAAAATCACAACTTCTACAGAATATCAGAGGGGGGAGGGAAGGGCAAGGGAAGGGGGTGGAAGGGTAAGGAGGATATGTGATGGGGAGTGGGAGTGTGATGGGAGGAGGAGGAGGAGGAGGAGGAGGAGGAGGAAGAGGAGGAGGAGCGGGAGCGGTCCTAAGAAAATTATTTCCTTATTTTTTATCGATAAAATTATTTTTATTACGGGTTGACAATCTCCCTATGAGTATACAAACTCACTGATACGTGCTACCGATGTCCAACATGACAAACCAAATGAGCAGAGACACGAAGATACAAAAAAAAAAGTAGACACTGATCACCACCCTAAAAAATTCTGCCCCTACATCCTATGTGTGTGGCTCTACTATCAATAACATTTACATTATATACGGCCATCTCCCCCCCCCCCTCTTCTCCGTTCTCTCGCAATACATAGTCGATGACAAATAATGCGTAGGCAATGACAGAGCAACGATAAAATATGAATAATGCCAGTTCTCATTGTTAGATATGTCCAAACCTCTTTTTTTTACCAGGAAAATGGCCATCATCTAGTGACGTACTGGACTACTGGCTATATATTTCGGACTCATACACCCTTGAACGCTGTAGTGTAAATATTCTATTATATTTCACAACACATGTCTTGTCCTATTCACCTACAACAAAACCTCCGAAATATACCACTTTCACACGGCGCAAACGTCGTCCCACGCTACAACAACAACAACAACAACAAACAAAAAACTCGTACAACGCGCATATCTCACACCTTATCATACGTCTGGCAGCACCTTATTTTGCATCCCTATCGTCGACGGAATATATTCCTTCTTCCACCCCTGTCATTTCCTTCGAGGGCAGCCAGCTCGCAGCCACGGAAAATTTGCTGTTTGTTGGTCGTCGTCGTCGTGTCTCGCGGGGACTGTAATGCACGCTCGGGTTCCGCTCCCTCTCGATGCTCACTTGGGCTCCGTGCTCGCTCGGGGAAACGTCTCTTTGGGGTATCGCTATCCTGTTGTTGTTTTTTCCTTTCTTTTCTTTTTCTTTTTTCTTTTTTCTTTCTTCTTCTTGTCCTTTCTTTTCTCTCTCTCTCTTTTTCCGTTTATATCTTCTTCGATTTCTCTGTCTGTTTGTGTCTGTCTATCTCTGTCTGTGTCTTTCTATCTGTGTCTGTCTATCTGTGTGTCAGTCTATTTGTGTGTCAGTCTATCTGTGTGTCAGTCTATTTGTGTGTCAGTCTATCTGTGTGTCAGTCTATTTGTGTGTCAGTCTATTTGTGTGTGTGTCTATCTGTCTGTGTCTATCTATCTGCCTGTGTCTATCTATCTGTTTGGCTGTATCTATCTACCTGTGACTATCTATCTATGTCCATCTATCTGTGCCAACCTCTCTCTCCCCTCCCCGAAGGCCTAACGGGGAAGATCAGCGCCACGGACAGTCCCAACGCACCACCGCCCCACGCAACACACGAACCCCAATCGGATAATCACTCTCCTAATGACCCCCAGGCGTTGCGTCACGAAAGAAAGAAAGAAATGTAGAAAGAAAGGTAGAAAGAAAGAAAGAAAGGTATAAAGAAAGAAAGGCAGAAAGAAAGAAAGAAAGGTAGAAAGAAAGAAAAGAAAAAGAAAAAAACAAAAAACAAAAAACGCCTCAGATCCGAAAAAATTACGTCGGGAGAAGAATCTCTGCTCGTTCGTCATTTTCTTAAGACGACGAATGAGATTTCTTTTATTTTGTCAAGGTCGAGCCGTCTTATTCCTGGTCCGTACGTACGCGAGAGGCTTAGTCCATCCAGGCGTACGTACCCACCAACGATAATTTATTCCGTACGTGCAGGTAGAGCCATGAGGGTCGGCTGTACATATCGTAATCCGTGCGATCTATGACGGCCGTTATGAAGCTTAGAATACATAATGACACTATATTTTTCCTTTTTCTGTTTGCATCACTCTCTCTTCCTCTTCTCTTCTCTCATCTGTTCTCTCTCTCCTTTCTTCTCCCTATTCTCTCCTTTCTTCTTTCCTCGTCTCCCCTTTCCCTTTCTCCTCTCTCCTTGTTATTTTTGTATTAGCTTCTCTTCTCTCTCTCTCCTCCTTTCCTTTCCTTTCATCTCCTTTCCCCTCCTCTCTCTTCTCCTTTTTTCTCCTCTCATCTCCCCCATCCCTTTTCTCCTCTCTCTCTCTCTCTCTCCCTCCCTCCCTCTCTCTCCCTCCCTCCCTCCCTCTCTCTCTCCCTCCCTCCCTCTCCTTCATTTCCCAACTATCATTCATTACAAAAATGAAAGTAAAAATAAGTAAGCCACGAAGAAATACAAAAAATAGACAAAATAATGACCACGAGTTTACAGCACGTAGGATCGAATTCTCCGAACACGTCCTAATCCCATCTACTCGGCAGCGAAGGACAGGCAGACGAGGCGATTCGGACACGCGGAGTGGGTGACGAAAAGGGGAGGGGGAGAATTAAGAGGGAAAGGGAGATGGGAGAGGGGAAGGAGCGATGGAGAAGAACGAAGGGGGAATGGGAGTAAGAGAAGGAGGTGCGTGGTATGGGTGGGGAGGGGGGAGGGGAAGGACAGAGAGAGGGGAATATGGGGAGGGGAAGGACAGAAGGATGTAGAGAGGAGGGAGAAGGAATATATATGAGAAGGGAGGAGGGAGGAAGAGATTTGAAATAAAAAAAACTATACTCATGGAAACGTCATCAAACCTCTTTACACTACCATTTCGACCGTGAATTCTGCAACTCATACCGTTTACAGTGTGCTACTTCAGCCAATGGGTCGGTAGGTTATTTCCATACTCGTTCGAAGACATTTCTTAGTTTCCAAATATGCATTTATCTTTCCTTTCTTTCTCCTCCAGCAATAGTTAAAGCGAAGGAAAACCATTATTACAAGTATGCGTACCCCCTTTTTGACACGTCCTTCATATGTTCTATAGTGCAATGGTCCCTTCATATGTTCTATAGTGCAATGGTCCCTTCATATGTTCTATAGTGCAATGGTCCCTTCATATGTTCTATAGTGCAATGGTCCCTGACGTATATGATTGTCTGGAGTTTGGCACAATAATCCACGCAAAATTTTCATGCATACAAGATGGATTGAAATATCCGTCTTCCCTGATCCTCCGGTTTGGATATGAGGGAAAGCTATTAGAATACTGGTCTTGCAATCTTGCTCACCCACGTTCGATCCTGCGCGCTGCCAGTGGATGGTAACCCCGGCCATACCTCGCACACAGGGGGAGACTTAGAAGCAAAATAAAACACAATCGGCCGGTTTGCTAGAACTGCGCGAGGCCCGACCCAAAGAATATTCGTATACTTGCCATGCATAAATAGAGAAATAAATGCATATTGATCAGGCATACCAAAAGGGCAAATAGATAGTTAAATGTATATCTATCAGATATAGATACGGATATGCCTTTATTTCTGCGTCTGTATTCAAGAAAATTCATTGGGTCGGGCCTGGCACAATTTTAACAAACCGGCCGAATACGTCACAACAAAGAATAACCATTGTAACAAATGGAATTGAAACCAAAAAGAAGAAGAAGAAGAAGAAGAAGCAGCAGCAGCAGCAAGCAGTTCGCCCCCACGTTCTTCCCGACGGCGAGGACATCCCTTCATCAATCCCTCGCGGAGTTGCTTGAGTGGCGTGACGTCATCACAAGCCAGGGATTCGTCCCCCGAAGGTCATAAAGTAAGCATCCTTAAGCGGTGTCCGGCGGATTGACAGCGTCTCTCTGGTCTGTCTGCTGGGGCTGGGCAGGGAGCGAGGACAGACGTGGAACCGGCGGAAGAGATCTTGCATGCATGATTGCGTTCTACCCTCTCGTCTTACCTCTCCTCCTCTACATCATTCATTTTCTCTCTCTCTCTCTCGCTGTGTGTGTGTGTGTGGGTACGTGCGTGCGTGCGTGTTTGTACCTGTACGTATGTACATAACTATCCTTTATAACATTTTAAAAGATCCCTGGCCAAAGGTAAGGACATACAGTGAACATAAACCTGGGTTCACGACCGCAGTAAAAACACGGTAAAAAGTCTACCGGCCACCGCCGCCGGGGCCCGCGAGCACGCCTGACGAGGAGGGCCCGCGGACAGGCACGACGCGGGCCCTCGACTCCGCCAGGTGAATCAACAGCCCCTGCCTGACCTCCAGCCTCGTCCTCGCGCAAACACAACGCGCGGAAGAAGCCAACGTACGAGCGCCGGGGACTTCGCTCTGCCGCCCGCATTCTGATCGGTCGGTTCTGCAGCGCTGACCCCCCTCCAAACCCCCCCACCCCACCCCCCCACTCGCTCGCAATATCCGGCGCGCACTGCGGTGATGATATGCAAAGCGATGCGCGATCCGGTCCGAGCCAGCGAGGTGTACTGTGCACAGGGGAGGAAGGTGTGGCCCGGCGTCTTAAACAGTTCCGGTCAAACGAGGCGGAGCGAGACAACCTTGACTGCTTATTAACGAGTCCGAACGGTCGTGATCGGCCTCGGAATCGCCTTCGAGGGCCAACTAGGCAATTTGCTCTCGCGGGCCGCTCTTCCGCTCGTCCTCTCGCTGACGTCACACAGACACGCTCTGACTGACAGGAAAATGAAATGTTGCGTCATATATTATTCCTCTCCTCGGCGGCCAGACAAGGCGTGTCGCGTGAGGAAACAAGGGGCGAGTCAGTGAGGTACGGAAGATTCTGGAAGATGAGGAAGAACAGAACCATGGGGAGGAGGAAAGGAAGGAGAAAAAAGGAGGAGGTAGAAGAGGAAGAGAACAAGGAGGAGGGGGTAGAGGATGGAAGAGGAGGAGGAGGAGGTAGAGGATGGAAGAGAACAAGGAGGAGGAGGTAGAGGATGGAAGAGAACAAGGAGGAGGAGGTAGAGGATGGAAGAGAACAAGGAGGAGGAGGAAGAGAAGGAAGAGAAGAAGGAGGAGGAGTCAGAGGATGGAAGAGAACAAGGAGGAAGAGGTAGGCAGAAAGAGAAAAAGGAAGAGAAGGAAAAGGAGAAAGAAAAAAAAGAAGAAGAAAGAATCCGAACAGAAGAAAGGAGAGAAGGCACAACCGACAACAGCCCCGCCGTCCGGAGCCGAAGTGTCTAGGCAGAAGAAAGCAGAGTAGCCAAAAGGTCCGCCAATAAATCTCTCGCGACGTGTTTGAAACCGGACGGAGATAGCGAGGTGCAAGGAGCAGTAAGAGGGAGCAAGGAGAGAAAGAGAGAGAAGTGGAGAGAGAGGGAGAGAGAGAGAGAGAGAGAGGGAGAGGGAGAGAGAGAGAGAGAGAGAGGAGAGAGAGAGAGAGAGAGAGAGAGAGAGAGAGAGAGAGAGAGAGAGAGAGAGAGAGAGAGAGAGGGAGGGAGAGAGGAGAGGGGAGGAGGGAGGGAGGGAGAGAGAGACAGAGACAGAGACAGAGAGAGAGAAAGGGAAAGAGAGAGACAGAGACAGAGACAGAGAGAAAAAGAGACAGAGAGAGACAGAGACAGAGAGAAAGAGAGAGACAGACAGAGACAGAGACAGAGACAGAGACAGAGAGAGACAGACAGACAGACAGAGACAGAGACAGAGAGAAAGAGAGAGAGAGAGAGAGAGAGAGAGAGAGAGAGAGAGAGAGAGACAAAGAGAGTGAGCGAGCGAGCAGAGACAGATAGATCGATATATATAGAGAGACAGACAAACACATAGATAGAGAAAGAGAATACAAGTAGTGAATATAGCCGAAGAGGAGGCACAGGGACTGGGGAAGGACCGAGATGTAGCAAGAAGGATAACCAGAGAACGGGAAGCTGAGGAAGGAGGCGAAAAGGAGGCGAGGAGGAAGCGCAATGCATCCTTGGCATCTCCAGAGAGAGAGAGACAGAGAAACACATAGACAGAGAAAGAGAATACAAGTAGTGAATGTAGCCGAAGAGGAGGCACAGGGAGTGGGGAAGGACCGAGATGTAGCAAGAAGGATAACCAGAAAACAGGAAGGAGGCGAGAAGGAGGCGAGGAGGAAGCGAGAAGGAAGCGAGAAGGAGGCGAGGAGGAAGCGAGAAGGAGGCGAGAAGGAGGCGAGGAGGAAGCGAGAAGGAGACGAGGAGGAAGCGAGAAGGAGGCGAGGAGGAAGCGAGAAGGAAGCGAGAAGGAGGCGAGGAGGAAGCGAGAAGGAGGCGAGAAGGAGGCGAGGAGGAAGCGCAATGCATCCTTGGCATCTCCAGTGAGTTAACGCACGTGATGGAAGTTCAGAAGCGGCGCGAATTTGCAGCCCCTGAGATGCTTGTTTATTATTATTTTCTTTTTACTTATTCTTTTTTGTTTATTCTTATTTTCTGTCTATACAGCAGGTTATAAAAATAAAAGAAAGTACTTGTTGATTTTTTAAATTCTTTTTACAGTAGGTTATAAAAAGAAAAGAAAGGACTTGTTGATATTTTTTAAATTCTTTCTTATGTCTTCTTATTTTTTTACAGCAGGTTATAAAATGAAAAGAAAGGACTTTATGAATAACTGTCGGGCGTCAAATCAAATAACTTATGGGACGGCATCGTTACTAAAACTCATTCACTTTTAAGATGATACAAATTAAAAAGGCTCTCACAGAAATAAAACATTGAAAACAGTCCCATAAAAAGAAAGGAGGGCTCTCTCTCTCTCTCTCTCTCTCCCTCTCTCTCTCTCCCTCTCCCCCTCTCTCTCCCTCTCCCCCTCTCTCTCCCTCTCCCCCTCTCTCTCCCTCTCCCCCTCTCTCTCCCTCTCCCTCTCCCCTCTCTCTCCCCTCTCCCCCTCTCTCTCCCTCTCCCTCTCTCTCCCTCTCCCTCTCTCTCCCTCCCCTCTCTCCCTCTCCCTCTCTCCCTCTCCCTCTCTCTCCCTCTCCCCTCTCTCTCCTCTCCCTCTCTCTCTCTCTCTCTCCCTCTCCTCTCCCTCCCTCTCCCTCTCCCTCTCCCTCTCCTCCCTCTCTCTCTCTCTCTCTCTCTCTCTCTCTCTCTCTCTCTCTCTCTCTCTCTCTCTCTTCTCTCTCTCTCTCTCTCTCTCTCTCTCTCTCTCTCTCCCTCTCCCTCTCCCTCTCCCCTCTCTCCTCTCTCTCTCTCTCTCTGTCTCTCTCTCTCCTTCTCTCTGTCGGTCTCTCTCTCTCTCTCTCTGTCTGTCTGTCTGTCTGTCTTTATATATATATATATATATATATATATATATATATATATATATATATATATATAAAACGAAACAAGGCCTCATTACGCACGGTGTACCAGCGATGCATGCTGACTCCACAATTTGAAAACATGTCATGGTTTGCATTGAGATCCAACACACACACATACACACACACACACACACACACACACACACACACACACACACACACACACACACACACACACACACACACACACACACACACACACACACACATTTACACATTCACACACACACACCCTCGACAAATACGCCATAGACCTAAGCAAACACAGGACGCACACACCTAAACAAACATCCACACCGCACACCTTAGCCGACCTAACCACCCGCCACCAAGACACTGCCAACTTACATAAGGAAAAAAAGAAAGAAAAGGAAAAAAATGACAAAATAATCTCCAAAAACCTTACATAGGGAAAAAAAGAAAGAAAAGGAAAAAAAATGATAAATTAATCTCTAAAAACCTTACATAGGGAAAAAAAGAAAAAAAAGGGAAAAAACTGCTAATTCTTTATATTCTTTATATTTCCTACTTCCTGAGAGCGATTTCCTATAGACAAACGGACTGACAAAATAATCTCTAAAAACCTTACATAGGAAAAAAAAGAAAGAAAATTTAAAAAATGCTAATTCTTTTATGTTTCCTACCTCCTGAGAGCGATTTCCTATAGACAAACGGACATAAAATAATCTCTAAAACTTTACATAGGGGAAAAAAGAAGGAAAATTGTAAAAAAACAACAACTAATTCTTTATATTTCCTACTTCCTGAGAGCGATTTCCTACAGACAAACGGACATAAAATAATCTCTAAAACTGGTTCATATTGGTTTCGGTACCAGTGAGTGCGATGAGGAGGAGGATAAGGAGAAAAAGAATGAAAGATAAGACTCTGAGATAAGAAAAAGAGAAGAGGAGGAGGAGGAGGATGAACCGAGGAGGGAGGAGGGAGGAGAAGGAAGAGGAGGAAGAACTGAGGGGAGTAAGAGGAGGAAGAGAAGGAACCAAGGATTGAAGGGAGGAGAAAGGAGAAAGAGGAGGAAGAGGAGGAGGAGGATGGGAGGTAGCTAGGGAAGAAGAGGAAGAGGAAGGCAAGAAAAAGACGAAAGAAGAAATTGTGATAACAAAGACGAAGAATAAATAGACAAAAACAAACAGCAAAAAAGCACGAAATAGCGGACCAGAGCTGATAACAACAACAAACAACAAAACACACAAAACAAACACTAAAACAGACCTTTTCCTTTGAGGACAAGATCCTATTTTCCTCCAGACACCCGACCTTCTCTCCCCCCCCCTCCTCCCCTGCCCCACCCCCCGTTTTCCTCTCTCTCCTACTCGCCCCCACCCCACCCTCCCTCAAGCTTAAAGACACCAGCAAGCCTCTCTTCCCCCTCTCCCTCTCCTTTATCTCTCTCCCTGCTCCTCCCCCTCTCCCTACTCCTTCCACTCTCCCTGCTCCTTCCCCTCTCACTCTCCTCCTCTCCTCCTCTATACCCTTCCCCCAGTTCCCTCTCCTTCCTCCCTCTCCTTCCTGCCCCTGCCCCTCTCACTCCTCCTCCTTCCTGCTCCTCTACACCCACCCCCCGTTCCCTCTCCGTCCTCCCTACCCTTCCTGCCCCCGCCCCTCTCACTCCTACCCTCCTCTCACCCCCCCACCCCCACCCCACCGAGCATACCCTGAGAGGTTCTACTCATCTCCGGAGCACCGACTCACCTGTAATAAGTCAATCCAGACACCCTTGGTACCCACAGAAGAAGGAGGAGGAGGAGGGAGGAGGGAGGAGGAAGGGAGAAAGGGATGGAGGAGGAGGAGGAGGAGGAAGGCAGAGAGGGATGGAGGAGGAGGAGGAGGAAGAGGAGAAGGCTGAGGAAGGCAGAGAGGGATGGGGGAGGAGGAGGAGGAAGGGAGAAAGGGATTGAGGAGGAGGAGGAAGGGAGAAAGGGATTGAGGAGGAGGAGGAGGAGTAAGGGAGAGAAGGATGGAGGAGAAGGGAGGAGGAGGAGGAGGAAGGAGAGAGGGACGGAGGAGGAGGAGGAGGAGGAAGGGAGAGAGGGACGGAGGAGGAGGAGGAAGGCAGAGAGGGATGGAGGAGGAGGAGGAAGGCAGAGAGGGAAGGCGGAGGAGGAAGGGAGAAAGGGACAGAGGAAAGAGAAAGAGGAGGAGGAAGAGGAAAATGACACAGCGAAGAAAGCAAGGAGGAGGACGCGGAGACAGAAAAGGGAAGAGCAAAAAGGAAGAGGGATAAGAGAAGGAAAGGATAGGAGAACAAGGAGGTGGGCGAGGAGAAGAGGGAGAGTTGGAGGAGAGACCAAGCGCTCCTCACCTACTTCAGCGACTCCTCTCGCCTGGCAACCTGAAGCGAAAGAAGCACACAAGGAAGACAAGAAAAGGTAAATGACGAAGAGAAAGAGAGAGAGAGAGAGAGAGAGAGAGAGAGAGAAAGAGAGAGAGAGAGAGAGAAAGAGAGAGAGAGAGAGAGAGAGACATAGCCAGAGAGAAAGAAAGAAAGAGACAGACAGACAGAGACAGAGAGAGAGAGACATAGCCAGAGAGAAAGAAAAAAAAAACGAAAGAAAGAGAAGAGAAGAGAAGAGAAAGAGAAGAGGGAGGAGGCTGCCTTTGCTGAAGTCCAACCCTTCCGCGCGCTTGCTCCATCCCACTTCAGACACACCGCGTACTCCACGACCCCGACTCCCGCCTCGCTCAAAACCCTGAAAGCGCACGAAACTCGCCGAAACTCTTCAATAAACAAATTCCTGAAATGTGATAATGAATCCTTTTTACCCTTAAAAAAAACGTTGCTTTTTGGCTTTAATTCCTGAAATGTGATAACGAATCCTTTTTACCATTTAAAAAAACGTTGCTTTTTGGCATTAAGCAAAGTGCCAAATCAGAATGAAGAAAAATGAAATTGATAGAACCGCAATGGAAACCCAAACGTTTGCTTCCGAGATATACAAACGAGTGTTAATCACCAACAATCTCACCGACTTTAACAACAGATTAACGCAAAAACAACAAAAAACAATAACAAAAACAAAAGCAACAAGACAAAAACACAAAAAACAAAAAAAAAAAAAAAAAAAAACAAGAAAAAAGCAAGAACAAAACAAAAGCAACATCAACACAACTACAACAAAAACAACAACAAAAAACAACAACAACAACAACAACAACAAAACAACAACAACCACCTCCCGAGCATTGCAAAGACCGAACGAGTTCCCCCCCCCCCAACCCTAACCCCCACCCCAGCGCCCGGCGAGGAGTGACGCCGCGCGGCCCACCCAAAGCAGGAGACGCAATGCAGGTGGAGTGGTTGATGGAGGGGGAGGAGAAGGGAGGAAAAGGGGGAGAAGAAGGGAGGAAAAGGGGAGGAGGAAGGGAGGAAAATGGGGAGGAGAAGGGAGGAAAAGGGGGAGAAGAAGGAAGAAAAGGGGTATAAGGAGCAGGAGTAGGAGAGGAGGGGGAGGAGAAGGGAGGAAAAGGGGTAGAAGGAGCAGGAGTAGGAGTAGGAGTAGGGAGGAGGAGGAGACGGGGGAGTGGGAGGGGTAGTAGGAGTAGAGAGGGAGGAGTAGGAGTAGGGGGAGTGGGAGGTAGAAGGAGTAGGGGAGGAGGAGGAGACGGGGGGAGTGGGAGGAGACGGGGGAGTGGGGGGAGTAGGAGGAGTAGGAGAGGGGGAGAGACGGAGGGAGTGGGAAGAGGAGGAGAGGGGGAGAGAGAGGGAGAGGGGGAGTAGGAGGAAAGAAGAGGGGGAGTAGGAGGAGAGGCGGAGAAAAATGAGTAAGAGGGAGTAGGGAGAAGGGGGGGGGAATATGGGGGAGAGAGGGAGACTATCGCGCACAAACACACACACACACACGAGAGCGCGCAGATACACGCGTCTAATTCAGTTGCTCCTCATTCACCTTCCCTCCCCTCCTCCTCCCCTCCTCCTCTCCCCCCTCTCTATACACATCTACCGATCGTCCTTCTCTTTCATCACTCTGCTTCTCCCTTTCTCCTTCCCCTCCCTCCCAGCGAAAAAAAAAACACAAGAAATCCCAATCACGAATAGAGACAAAGAAGAAGAAAGCCAAGAAGATAAACGCAGATGGAAATAAGCGAAGAAAACAAACGCGGATGGAAATAAAAAATAAGACGGCAAAGGGATCGCCCACAACATCCCACCGAAGAACAACCTTGGTCATCTTCCCTCGGCTCACACATAGACCTGTTCGCTTCCAACACCGTGACCGCCTCGCTGCCCTCCCCTTCCCTCCCTCCTCCTCCTTCCCCTCCCCCTCATCATCACCCCAACCCCTTCCCCACCCCTCCCTCCTCCCAACCCTCCCTCATCATCATCCTAACCCCTTCTCCCTCCCTCCTCCCTCCCTTCCCTCCCCCCTCATCATCACCCAACCTTCCTCACTTCCCTCCTCTCCCTCCCTCCTTCCCTCCCCCTCATCATCACTCCCTTCCCTCCTCCCTCCCTCCCTCCCTCCCTTCCCCTCCCCTCATCATCACCCAACCCCTTCCCCACCCCTACCTCCCTCCCTCCCTCCCTCCCTCCCCCGGGCCGTCCCAATGACCCCCGCGTCTCAATCCCTGCCCGACGCTTCCCACGTACGAACGCAAATTATGTTTGTTTTTTTTCCTCCCCCCTCTTCTCTCTCTCTCTCTCTCTCCTTCCGTCCTTTCCATTTCTACGAGACGCCTTAAAGAGATCTCCCGACG
>NC_091562.1:2807828-2827828 GCF_042767895.1 Penaeus vannamei
CCTTCACCACCCCCACCCCCACCCCTACCCCCAACCCCGCACCTGAAGGCAAGGGCCACACCAACCATTACCTCTGGAGCGAGAAGGAGGGCCACCGCCGGTGCCTGGCCTGTCTCTCACTGTGCCAACCAACCTGCGGTCGCAAGGAGAGGGGGAGGGGGAGGGAGAAACTGATGGGAGGGCTGAAAGGGAGGGGGAGGGTGGTTGATGGTGGGGTGGTGGAGGTGGAAGGGGGGTGTGGGGGGCGTGTAGGGGCCATGCAAATGAGAACTTATTTCAACACAGGTAATTTTCATACGATGCAATGCAGGTGAGAAAAGAGAAAGACAAAAAGAGAGGGAGAGAAGAGAGAGAAGAGATAAAAGAGAGAGAAAGAGAGAGAGAGAGCGAGAGAGGGAGAGGGAGAGAGAGAGAGGGAGAGAGAAGAGAGAGAGAGGGAGGGAGAGAGGGGGAGAGAAAGAGAGAAGAGAGAGAGAGAAGAGAGAAGAAAAGAGAAGAGAAGAGAAGAGAAGAGAAGAGAAGAGAAGAGAAGAGAGAAGAGCAGAGAAGAAGATAAGAAGAGAAGAAGAAGAAGAAGAGAAGAGAAGAGAGAGAAGAGAGAGGATAGAAGAGAAGAGAAGAGAAGAGGAGAGGAGAGAGGAGAGAGAGGAGAGGAGAGGAGAGGAGAGAGAGGAGAGGAGAGAGAGAAGAGAGAGGAGAGGAGAAAGAAGAGAGAGGAGAGGAGAGAAGAGAAGAGAAGAGAAGAGAAGAGAAGAGAAGAGAGAGAGACAGACAAAAGACGAAGAGAGAGAAAGAGAAAAAAAACTAGCACGAAAGACAGAGCCAAAGAGCGACAGAGAGAAACCCAAGCCCCATCCACAAGGCTACCTCCCATTTTCACATCTATCTATTCACAAACCTCAAAATACATCTCCGCCCGCAGAAAGATTACGTCACAAACAAAGAACAATGTCACAATGAAAAAAAAAGATAGAAAAAAAATAAAAATAAAATATATAAAAATAGTGCATTACAACATCAGTATTTCAGCTTCAGGGAATTCTGAAATAGACACTGATCACGATGGAAAAAAATAAAAAAATAAAAAATATATAAACAAAAAAATAGGGCATTACATCAGTACTTCAGCTTCAGGGTATTCTGAAGTAACTGATCACGATGGAAAAAAAAAAAAAAAAAAATATATATATATATATATATATATATATATATATATATATATATATATATATATATAATAGGGCATTACAACATCAGTATTTCAGCTTCAGGGAATTCTGAAATAGACACTGATCGGCTAACAGAGTTGTGAGTTTCGCCGCAAAACCGCAATGCACCAATGAGAGAGAGAGAGAGAGAGAGAGAGAGAGAGAGAGAGAGAGAGAGAGAGAGAGAGAGAGAGAGAGAGAGAGAGAGAGAGAGAGAGAGAGAGAGAGAGAGAGAGAGAGAGAGAGAGAGAGAGAGAGAGAGACAAAAAGAGAGAGAAGGAATAATTACGAAATAACCTTGCCCCTTAAAAGGAATAATGTTCTCGATTTTGTTCCCCATTTGGGTGGTATATTAAGAGGTTCACTTTCTATCTGTCGACCTGTCATTATCTCTCTATCCGTGTCTGTTTGTCTTTCTTTCCTTTCAAAAAATATAAATAAATAAAAAATAAATTAATAATAAAAAATAAAAAATAATAAATAAAACAATAAAATGTTATCCCCTTGCAAACATCTAAAACGAAAATGAAATAAGTACCATAACCCAAAATACCAGACACACAATAAAAATAAAAACTAAACACGACATCACAAAGAAAGAGAAGATAAAACAAGATTATAATCAATAATAAAAAAAATATGACAGGACGACGAGACACCTCTTTCCCTCTTACTCCCTTGTCCACGCCAGCTGAGAGGTGAAGGGTGGTGACTCATTACTCTTCACCACCGCCTACAAGGAGGTGGGGGGAGGGGGGAGGGGGAGAGAGAGAGAGAGTGGAGTGTGTAGGAGGAGAGAGGAGAGAAAGAGAGTGTGGAGTGTGTAGGAGGAGAGAGGAGAAGAGATACGAGAGAAGGGAGAATGAAGAGGATGGAGGAGGGAGTGGATACGGGAGAAGAGAGAGAGGGGAGGAGAGAGGAAAGGTTACGGGAGAAGAGTGAAGAGGAGGGAGAAGGGAAAAGGTGGAGAGGCAGGAAAGAGGAGGAGGAAGGAGGAGGAGAGGAGGAAGGAATAGAAGGGAAAAGAAGAAGGGAAGATAAGGAGAAAGGGGAGGGGAAGAGAGGGTACAGAAGGCCAAGAAGGGGAACCAGGACCAGGGGGAAGTGAGGTCAAAAAGAGAAGGAAGCAAAGGAAGATGAGGAAAAGAAAGAGGAAAAGAAAAATCAAAACCAAGAGACAGAAAGAAGTTATTGAGAGACTTAGAAAGAGCGAGAGGAAGAAGAAGATGAAGGAGGAGGAGGGGGGAGAGGGATGAGAGGAGGGCACAGGGGGGGGGGGGGGCGAGGAACGGGAGAGAAGCTAACGGTGACCTGCAGTTCTGAACAGCATGAATGTGAGTCTGTTCAAAAACACTCGCAGGCTGAAGCATATCTCTGCGATATTAATTTTTCTAAGTCTGTTTTTCTAACTGCGATTTCATCAAAGCGAAAAAAGAGATGGAAGGGAACACACACACACACACATACACACACACACACACACACACACACACACACACACACACACACACACACACACACACACACACACACACATATATATATATATATATATATATATATATATATATATATATAAATATATATATATAAATATATATATAAATATATATATATAAATATATATATATAAATATATATATATATTTATATATATATAAATATATATATATATATATATACATAAGAAGAAGAAGTAAAGAAAAGAAACGATAAAAAGAGAAGAATAAGAAATAAACCAAAAAAAGAAAGAAAGAAGAAGAGAAGGACAAAAATACAAAAAAAAAAAAAAAACAGAAACAAAAAGACAAAGAAAAAATAAAAGAACAAAAGATGAGAGAGAGAGAGAAAAAAAAAACACCACCACCAAAACAAGGCATCTTTCACTCCTTTAACGGCACTTCTTTCCGTTCGTCGTCATCGTCATCGTCGTCATTTTCTCAAGACGGAGGAAGTCCTAATTAAGCAGGCACTTCCGACAGCGAACAACAGGGTCTGAAGGGGTCGTGGTTCGCCCTCCCTTCGTCAGATCGCCGCTTCTTTCTCTGTCTCCCTCTCTCTAACTCTCTTTCTATGTATCTCTGTATCTCTGTATTTCTGTATCTTTCTATCTCTAACTCCCTTTCTTTTTCTATCTCTCACGCCTTTCTCTCTCTCTCTCTCTCTCTCTCTCTCTCTCTCTCTCTCTCTCTCTCTCTCTCTCTCTCTCTCTCTCTCTCTCTCTCTCTCTCTCTCTCTCTCTCTCTATTTCATTCTCTTCCTCTTCCTCTCTGCTTCTATTTCATTCTCTTTCTCTCTTCCTATATCTAGTTTCTCTAGTTTGTCTGTGTGTGTGTGTGTGTGTGTGTGTGTGTGTGTGTGTGTGTGTGTGTGTGTGTGTGTGTGTGCGCGCGTGTGTGCGTGCGCGTGTGTGCGTGCGCGTGTGTGCGTGCGCGTGTGTGCGTGCGCGTGTGTGCGTGCATGTGTGTGCGTGCGTGTGCGTGTGCGTGTACGTGTGCGTGTGCGTGTGCGTGTGTCTGTGTATGAAATAAAAAAGAAAAAAAAACACTAAATGAAAACAGAATTACAAACAATAAAAAAAACACAGCAGAGTACCTACAACAAATCAAACACGCATAAGGAATAAATTTCATAAACAAACAAACAAACAAACAAACAAAAAAGCACTCCATCGCAAAGACATCGAGAAGGAAAATCGGAAACCAATGACTGCAGAGCATGGGGTGGGGGGGGGGGGGGGAGGGGAGAGGGGGAAGCTTATGAACCAGCGAGGAGGAAAAATGGGGAAGAGGGGTATGGAGGAGAGGAGAGGGGAGGGGGAAGGGAAGGAAAGGAAAAGGAAAGAAAAAATAGAGAAAGCAAGAGAAAGAGGAAAGAAGAGAAGAGAAAATAAGAGAGGAAAGAGAAGGAAAGAAAAAATAGAGAAGGCAAGGGAAGAGGAGAGAAGAGAAGAGAAAAGAAGAGAGGTAAGGGAAGCGAAAAAAATAGAGAAGGCAAGAGAAGAGAAGAGAAGAGAAAAGAAAAGAAAAGAAGACGAGAAGAAAGGGAAGAGAAAGGAAGATAAAGAGGGAAAGTGAAAAGGAAGGAGCAGGGAAGGGAAGAGAAAGAAGAGGGTGCGGAGAGAACCGGGAAGCTGGAAAAGGAAGAGGAAAAGAAAAGAAGTCACGGACAAAAGGAGGGAAAAAAGAAAGAGAATAGAAGAGCAAAGGATTAAAGATTGAAAAGGAGAGACAAGAGGAAAAGAAACGAATGAGATGGAAAGAAGCGAATAAAGAAAGCAAGTTGAGGGAGGCGGAGGTGATGGGGAATAGGGAGAATATAAGAAGAGGGGAAGAGAGAGCAAGGACATAAGAAGTGAGGAGAGGGAAGAAGCGAGAAGAGGAAGAGGGATAGCAACAGTAGTGGGTTGAGGGGGAGTGGGGGGTGAAAAGGGACAGGAAGAAAAAAAAAGACAAAGGAAACAAGGCAGTGGGGAAGAAAGGAGGACGGATAGAGAGAGAGAGAGAGAGAGAGAGAGAGAGAGAGAGAGAGAGAGAGAGAGAGAGAGAGAGAGAGAGAGAGAGAGAGAGAGAGAGAGAGAGAGAGAGAGAGAGAGAAAGAGAAAAGAGAGAAGGAAGAGAAAGAGAGAGAGAGAAAGACACACACAGAGAGAGAAAGACAGAGAGAGGAAGAGAAAGAGATAGAGAGAAAGAACAGAAAAAGGGGCGAGGTAGAGGTGTGGACCAGGGGACCAGGGGACCAGGGTGCGAGGGGGTGGGTAGAGGGGTCTGGGGGAGTATAGGGGGAGGGGGAAGAGAATCGAGCGCCTCCCGAGACGGACCCGATTGTGTTGTGAAAGAAACTGCAGATCTGATTCAGACTTCCAGAAATTGGAGGGTCGAGGAGGGGGAGGAGGAGGAGGAAGAAGGGGAGGAGCGAGAGGATGAAGGGGGGGAGGAAGGGGGGGAGGAAGGGGAGGAGGAGGAGGAGGAAGGGGGGAGGAAGGGGAAGAGGAGGAGGAGGAAGGACAGGAGGAGCAGGAGGGGGAGGAGGAAGAGGAGGAGGAGGAGCAGAGCCACAAAGGCAGTGACAAGATGGGGACAGCAAAATGTGCGGAATCTCAATTCATTGCTAGATTATTTTGTTATACATAAAAAGGTTCTTTACATATCTATCTATCTATATGAGTATATACAGTACATACATACATGTGCGTGCGTGTGTGTGTGGCCGTGTGCGTGCGTGTGTGGCCGTGTGCGTGAGTGTGTCCATGTGCGTTAGTGTGCGCGTGCGTGCGTGCGTGCATGCGTGTGTGTCCGTGTGCGTGCGTACTCTCACAGACTAAGAAACCAAACGGGATTCGACGTAAAGTGGTCGGCGAGGACACCTTGATCCGAAACGAAAGAGACCCAGACAGTTGAAGTGACTCTGACGTGTCGTGGAAGTTGCAGTCTTTGAGGGCCCCGTTGGACGGTTACTCATTCGTTGATCTACAGTGTGCCATTTTGTGTCTTAAATTCCGACAGTATTGCATGGCGATTGTGAGAAAATGAATTCGGGAAAGTCAGTTTCTTTCTTTCTTTCTTTCTTTCTTTCTTTCTTTCTTTCTTTCTTTCTTTCTTTCTTTCTTTCTTTCTTTCTTTCAGTTTCTTTCTTTCTTTCTTTCTTTCTTTCTTTCTTTCTCTCTCTCTCTCTCTCTCTCTCTCTCTCTCTCTCTCTCTCTCTCTCTCTCTCCCTCTGTCACATTATACAAACATACATACATATTCAGACAGCTAGCTAAACACACATTCACCTGTTCATCTAGTCTCTAAATAAGCATAGCTACCTATCCTACCCGAAAAAAAAGAACAGAAGCTAATACTTCTATTCTCTACGGAAAAGAGCAGAATAAAACACATGATATAACCTTAATCAACTGCATTGGCTGGCCAGAGGGGGGAGGGAGACGGGACCAGCCGATGCAGCCAGGCAGTGTCGCCGTCTCGCTCGCAAAGGCGTCGCTCCCCCCACCCCCCCACCCCCTCTTTCATTCTCCTACGCCCTTCTTCCCCTCTCCTACACGCCCCCCCTTCTCCCTCTATCTCCTCCTGTCCTTCTCCCGCCCCTGCCTCTCCCCTCCCCCTCCTCCTCCTGCCTACAGTCATCTCCTATCCGTCAATCATCCCCTCCTATCCGTCAGTCACCTCCCCCTCTGCTCTATCCCTGTCCAAGCCCTCTCCCCTGTTTCCTTCCTCTCTATCCTATCCCTATCCCAAAACCCCCTCCCTTCCCCCTCTCTGCTCTATCCCTATCCTAAAACCCCCTCCTCTCCCTCTCTACCCTACCCCTACCCCCCAGAACCCCCTTCCGCTCCCCCTCTCTATCCCTACCCCCCCCAAAAAAACCCTCCCCTCCCCATCTCCCCCTCTCTGTCTACCCCTTATCCCAGACCCCCTCCCCTCCACCTCCACCCTATTCAGCTCCTATCCCAAGAACCCTCCCTCCCCTTATCCCAGAACACCCCACCTCATCTCCCCCCTCTCTATCCTACCCTTATCCCAGAACGCCCTCCCCAACTCCCCCCTCTCTATCCTATCCCTACCCCAGAACACCTCCCCCTCTCTATCCTACCCCTATCCCAGAACCCCCTCCCCTCCCCTCCCCCCTCTCTATCCTATCCTATCCCTCCCCCTCCCCCAACCCGGATCACCTTGGCTGAGCCTCCTTCGCCGGCCATTCTTCTCGCGCCGCCCAAGAGCTGCGTCCACCCGAGCCACTTTCTCGACGGCCTTCCGCGCGGGGGCTCTGGCGGCGCTGTGGGAGGGGGAGGGGGAGGGGGTGGGTGGGGCTGGTTGTGGGAGGGGGTGGGGCTGTGGCGGCGCTGTGGGTGGGGTGGGGTGTGGGTAGGGGTAGTTGGTTGTGGGCGGGGGTGGGTGGGCGAGGGGGTGTCACTATTGCTTCAGCCTTATTTTTCCGTGATGAACTTTTTGCATTATTTATTGATAGGGGTGGGGGAGGTGGGGGTAGGCACTATTGCTTCAGTCGTTTTTTTCTGAACTTTTGCATATTACATATAGAATTTTTTTTTTGTCTTTATTGTCTGTGTGTTCTCTTTATTCTGACTGGCGATGACATTATGCCCGAAAATAGAGTTACCACCGACTCCAGCTGCCGTTAATGAGTTGACCTTAAGAAAATAAAAAACTCCCGTTATCTAATGCAAAACTTCTCGCATAACTCCCTGTAATTACGTCGGCTTTAGGGCTTTCTGCGAAGTCTGGGACATTTTCCACGTCATTTTCCCCTCGCGAAAATGACCAGCAAATCTATCCGCGCTCCGCCATTGCACGTGCAAATGACCTGCATAAACCTCGCAGCCAAGAGAGAGATTTCTATTCACACGAACGGTCTGTATTTTTCTGCTTACATTTTGTACAAAGGTAATACGTAACGAAACTATATCATATATCTTATTACGCTGCAAAGCACTATATCACTTTTGCAAGTCAGCTGATCATTTGCGAGAAGGATTAAGGATATATAAAAGCTTTGTTACTTTATTTTTATAAAGTTATTTCCTCTGGTCTCCCTCGCCGACGTCCTGACGCAACGACCTCCACGTAGAGCCGTTCCCTGTGTCGCCATCGCATCATCTTTCTTATAAGTATGTACACATGCATACACAGACACAGACACAGGCACAGAAACACATGCATACACAGACACAGGCACAGACACACATGCATACACAGACACAGACACTAGCAGACACACAAATATACACAGACACAGGCACGAACAGACACAAATGTATACAAATTACATAGGCACATGCAGACACACAGATATATACAAATTACACAAGAACAAACAGGCACACATATACAAACCACATACATACACAAACACATATAATTCATACAGCTTTTTTATTTGTCTATTTATATTTCTAACCACTCCGACGTGACAAGAGATGACTAAACATGGATACCAGAAGAAAAAAACAACAACGACATTTCTTAAGGCGATCCACTCCGACGTGACAAGAGATGACTAAACATGGATACCAGAAGAAAAAAACAACAACGACATTTCTTAAGGCGATCCACCACTATTACCAACAGGATGACTTGCAAAGCCCTGCCGACAACTGGGGACACGGATCAAGACTTGACACATGCACTTGCCAAGGGATCGAACGCTCAGAGTAGCCGCTGGCAAGCAGGAAAACGCAAGTCAGTTTCGAGACTGAAAAGCCAGGGAGTCCACTGACCACAAACACACAGAGGGAGAGGGAGAGAGAGGGAGTGGGAGAGGGAGAGAGAGAAAAGAGGGAGAGGGGGAGAGAGAGAAAAGAGGGAGGGAGAGAGAGAGAAGAGGAGAGAGGGAGGGGAGGAGGGGAGGGAGGAGGGAGATGGAGATGGAGATGGAGATGGAGATGGAGATGGAGATGGAGATGGAGATGGAGAGAGAGAGAGAGAGAGAGAGAGAGAGAGAGAGAGAGAGAGAGAGAGAGAGAGAGAGAGAGAGAAAGAAAGAGAAAGACACCCACAAAAACAGAAATCGAAACGCAGACGCCAGCAGGACCGCCCTCCTCGGTGCCAAACAGTAATAAAGATAATAGCCCTCCCAAATGGAACCTGCCTCTTCCCCAGCGCGACCGGCGGACCCGTCCCGAACCCGAAGTCCAATCTCCGGTGGCGTCCAACTTCGGATCCCGTCGGGCGGAGTCCCATTGAGGAAGCCGCGAGGAGCCACCGGGGAAGGACTCGCACGAGAAGGCCGCGTCCCCTTCCCGGGCGGCGTGACGCGGCGCTTCGCAGAATCCCCGCGTGACGGATACTTGCACGCTCGGCGGATGGCTACATCCTTGACCTCAAAAATGTTCTTAATCTCGCTAGGAATTCTCCACAAAGTTCGCGGAAGGCACATATGGCATATATTCGCAAGCAAGCATGTGCAATGACACATGCATAAAAACTTGTTCCTCTGCAACGACCTCCATGAACATTACAGAAAAGCAAAGGCACTTCGCACGGTCTCCTCTCCCCCTCGCCCTCCCCTGGCAACCCTCCCCCCCCCTTCACTTCCGGCAACCGCGCATGCAAAGCTGAACCTTACGTAACCCTTCAGAATCGATCGCTTCCGAGGTCACGGCCACACGGCAGCGCTTCTGCATTCACGACCGCATTTCTGGGAGGATGAGACAAACAAACAAACAAACAAACCAATTACCGCGTTGATCGTTACGGCCAAACTAGCCCACTGGCAAACGACCGGCGGTGAGCACTGCATTGTTCCAGGCGCCGAGGCTTCGGAAACGACGCCGTGCCAACTATTGTCTCGAGAATCACGAAATGCGATAAACTACACCGCAACTATTTCAAAAGAAGAGGCTTTCTCATCGCAAACCTTGAACTGACAAAACAAAAATACAGTCAGGCTGCATCTTAAAAAAAAGCTACGAGACTACCGTGTCAAATTCCTCGCTCTCGCCATCAGAGAAACTTTTTTTTTCATCACTCTGCATCGCAAACGACCACCGCGTACATCTAATTCGCCACCAGTGCGTAATTCACCGTAAACACCTGCGCATCTGCGGCCTCATTCCCTTAATGACAGGTAAATCATGAAAAAAAAAAAAAAAAAAAAAAAAAAAAAAAAAAAAAACGCTTGGCAACCTCGAACCCGTAAAAAAGAACCCTTGTAAAAATATCAAAAGAGTTGATACCAGATCGCTTCTAATAATAGTACACTTCCTAGTTTCGAGATACACCGACAGGGCGAGGCAACACTAAGGGCGAAGGAAAGGGCGAAAGAAGGGAGATAATATGTTGTACGAAACTAAGAGAGATGCTACAGCCTGATAATGGCGGAAAGTGTTTATTTGTTATCGTTAATATTTGTGGCTATAAGGTCGTCTTCTGGGTACAGATCTGGCGACATCGCAGTACGTGGGGAGAGGTGTGTGGGTACATGTGAATTTACTATGCGTGTTTGTGCAGCCAACATGAGAATGAGGTTGGGAGGGGAAGAGAAAGAGAATGACAGACAGAGAAAGAGGAAGCGAAAGAGAAAGGGGGAGAGAAAGAAAAAGAAAAAGAGGAAGCGAAAGAGAAAGGGGGAAAGAAAGAAAAAGAAAAAGAGGAAGAGAAAGAGAAAGAAAAAGAGGAAGAGGAAGCATAAGAGAAAGGGCAAGAGAAAGAAGAAGAGGAAGGGCAAGAGAAAGAGGAAGGGAGGGGAGGGAGGGGTAGCGAGAAGGGTGTTCGGGTGGCACCTCAGATAGCGGAAGGCGGTAAGTAAAGGGTAAGTACCTGAGGCAGACACTGATGGCGACATTAGTGTGTGCCCTTGCCTCTAGGTGGCGCTGTGGGGAGGGGTGGGGAGGGGGGGGGCGGAGGAGATAAAAAGGAAGGGGATAGAGCAGGTGGAATAAGGAGGAGGAGGAGGATTGGAGTTACATACAAATACAGTCTGCTCTGGAACCTAGTCCTTTAAAAAGTTGAAAAAAATCAGGCAAAAGGAAAGAGAAAGAGATAAAAAGGGTTAAACCATAACACGAAAGAAAACGAATTTTAGCTGCAACAGTTCAAAGTATCGAATCATTCTATCACCTGTGTAAAAGTGTAAGTGTAAATATGTGTGTAAATCTAAGACTGTGTGTGTAAGCGTGTGTGTGTATCCGAATCCAACGTTAAATCTCCTGTTGTTGTTGCTGTTACATTTCCCTCCTCCTTCCTCGCCTTTCTGAAGTACTACACCCCCCACCCCACCCCAACCCCCGTTTTTATTCCCTCCATCCCTCCCCTCCCCGCTTCTTCCTCCACCCCTCCCTCTCCCCGTTTCTATTCCTCCACCTCCTCCCCTTCTATCCCCTCCACCTCCCACCCCTCCCCTTCCTCGCGTCCCAACCCACTCCCTCCCTCCGCTATTAAGACATCTCCATCTCGACCTCCGAATCCGGGTCCTGGGCGCTGGAACGGACGGCCCGGCGGCGGAATGTGACCACTGCCAAAGCCCCGTCGCAGTCGGCCCGTCCCGACGTCGCGCGGCCCTCTCGCTCACCCCCCCCCCACACACACACACACCACCCTCGACCTTCTGGATTCGCGACCGTTATTCTACCTTCGGGAGGAATAATGATGACGGGAGAAGAAGAGAAGAGAAGAGAGGAGGAGGAAAAGATGAAGATAGAGAAGAGAAAAGAGGGAAGAAGGGAGAAGAGGAAGAAGAGAAAAGAGAGAAGAAGAGAGGAAAAGAAGGAGGAGGAGGAGAAGAAAGAGGAGAAGATGAAAAAGAAGAAAAAGGGACCCTTTGATCTCGTGTTTATTAAAAGGTACATTTCAGCCCATACCAAGCTTTAGGAGGCGATGTTTTCTTTTTAATATGACGAGTATACAGAAGGCTAACGGCCCGCTCCACTAAAGCATAACAAAGACCAGAGGGCGAGACCGAAGACGAAACCAAACGAGTAACGCACTTCGCAGCATGGGAAGTACGCCCTGTATGTGTAGAGGGAAGTGAGGTGGCAGCAGGACAGTACAGCTCCCACACAGCAGGAACAGCACCGGGAGAGAGGAGGATGTAGAGGGAAGGCAGGAGGCAGCAGGACAGTACGGCTCTCACACAGCAGGAATAGCACCGGGAGAGAGGAGGATGTAGAAGGAAGGGAGGAGGCAGCAGGACAGTACGGCTCTCACACAGCAGGAACAGCACCGGGAGAGAGGAGGATGTAGAGAGAAGGGAGGAGGCAGCAGGAACAGCACCGGGAGAGAGGAGGATGTAGAGGGAAGGCAGGAGGCAGCAGGACAGTACAGCTCTCACACAGCAGATACAGCACCGGGAGAGAGGAGGATGTAGGGAGAAGGGAGGAGGCAGCAGGACAGTACAGCTCCCACACAGCAGGAACAGCACCGGGAGAGAGGAGGATGTAGAGGCAAGGCAGGAGGCAGCAGGACAGTACGGCTCTCACACAGCAGGAACAGCACCGGGAGAGAGAAGGATGTAGAGGGAAGGGAGGAGGCAGCAGGACGAGTACAGCTCTCACACAGCAGGAACAGCACCGGGAGAGAGGAGGATGTAGAGGTAAGGCAGGAGGCAGCAGGACAGTACGGCTCTCACACAGCAGGAACAGCACCGGGAGAGAGAAGGATGTAGAGGTAAGGCAGGAGGCAGCAGGACGAGTACAGCTCTCACACAGCAGGAACAGCACCGGGAGAGAGAAGGATGTAGAGGGAAGGCAGGAGGCAGCAGGACGAGTACAGCTCTCACACAGCAGGAACAGCACCGGGAGAGAGAAGGATGTAGAGGGAAGGGAAACAGGACAGTACGGCTCTCACACAGCAGGAACAGCACCGGGAGAGAGAAGGATGTAGAGGGAAGGCAGGAGGCAGCAGGACAGTGCAGCTCTC
Organism: Penaeus vannamei; assembly: GCF_042767895.1. Taxonomy (NCBI): domain Eukaryota; kingdom Metazoa; phylum Arthropoda; class Malacostraca; order Decapoda; family Penaeidae; genus Penaeus; species Penaeus vannamei. Next base: position 2,820,409 of record NC_091562.1, read on the forward strand.
ACACAGCAGGAACAGCACCGGGAGAGAGAAGGATGTAGAGGGAAGGCAGGAGGCAGCAGGACAGTGCAGCTCTCACACAGCAGGAACAGCACCGGGAGAGAGAAGGATGTAGAGGTAAGGCAGGAGGCAGCAGGACGAGTACAGCTCTCACACAGCAGGAACAGCACCGGGAGAGAGAAGGATGTAGAGGGAAGGGAGGAGGCAGCAGGACAGTACGGCTCTCACACAGCAGGAACAGCACCGGGAGAGAGAAGGATGTAGAGGGAAGGGAGGAGGCGACAGGACAGTACGGCTCTCACACAGCAGGAACAGCACCGGGAGAGAGAAGGATGTAGAGGGAAGGGAGGAGGCGACAGGACAGTACGGCTCTCACACAGCAGGAACAGCACCGGGAGAGAGGAGGATGTAGGGAGAAGGGAGGAGGCGGCAGCAGGACAGTACGGCTCCCACACAGCAGGAACAGCACCGGGAGAGAGGAGGATGTAGGGAGAAGGGAGGAGGAGGCAGCTGGACAGTACGGCTCCCACACAGCAGGAACAGCACCGGGAGAGAGGAGGATGTAGGGAGAAGGGAGGAGGCGGCAGCTGGACGTGGCTCCCACACAGCAGGGAACAGCAGGGGGAGAGGAGGATGTAGGGAGAAGGGAGGAGGTGGCAGCAGGACAGTACGGCTCCACACAGCAGAACAGCACCGGGAGAGAGGAGGATGTAGGGAGAAGGAGGGAGGGCACAGGATAGCATGGCTCCCACACAGCAGGAACAGCACCGGGAGAGAGGAGGATGTAGGGAGAAGGGAGGAGGAGGCAGCTGGACAGTACGGCTCCCACACAGCAGGAACAGCACCGGGAGAGAGGAGGATGTAGGGAGAAGGGAGGAGGAGGCAGCTGGACAGTACGGCTCTCACACAGCAGGAACAGCACCGGGAGAGAGGAGGATGTAGGGAGAAGGGAGGAGGAGGCAGCTGGACAGTACGGCTCTCACACAGCAGGAGCAGCACCGGGAGAGAGGAGGATGTAGAGGGAAGGGAGGAGGCAGCAGGACGAGTACAGCTCTCACACAGCAGGAACAGCACCGGGAGAGAGGAGGATGTAGAGGGAAGGCAGGAGGCAGCAGGACAGTACAGCTCTCACACAGCAGGAACAGCACCGGGAGAGAGGAGGGTGTAGAGGGAAGGGAAGAAGCAGCACGACAGTACAGCTCTCACACAGCAGGAACAGCACCGGGAGAGAGGAGGGTGTAGAGGGAAGGGAAGAAGCAGCACGACAGTACAGCTCTCACACAGCAGGAACAGCACCGGGAGAGAGGAGGATGTAGGGAGAAGGGAGGAGGAAGCGACAGGACAGCACGGCTCTCACACAGCAGGAACAGCACCGGGAGACAGGAGGACGGAGAGGCCGCGAGGCACACTCCTGACCTCTCTCTCCCTCAATGCTCTCCCTCTCGCGTCCTCCTCCTCCTCCTCCTCCTCGCTCGCTCACACTCGCTGCACCCCTTTAGGCCTACCTCGCTCGGCTCGTTAACATTCTGTACCACCTTTCGCTGTTTACAAAAACATTCATCTTACTTACCATAATTTATGACAGGTAAAGGCACTAATACGGGAAAACGGACTCAATTACAGCTTCGTTACGGGATCTGTTCGTCGGCCAAGACAATGCTCGCTGAATGGGGATGTGGACGCAGGTTGTAAGGGAAGCCATTCGCGGGCAGGTCACTTTTATCAGGCTCTAATTTCAAAGCTTGTTCGAAAGTGCTATTTCACGGGATTGGGATGAATGAGTGAATGACTCACTCTCTCTCTCTATATATTTCTCTTTCTTTCTTTTTTTTTCTTTCTCTTCCTCTCTTTATACTATTTCACGATTTAGAATGAATGACACACACACACACACACACACACACACACACACACTCTCTCTCTCTCTCTCTCTCTCTCTCTCTCTCTCTCTCTCTCTCTCTCTCTCTCTCTCTCTCTCTCCCTCTCCCTCCCGTTATCCAAGAGAAGAGACACATATTAATATTCTCTTTGATCTCGGATGGGGCGACTCCCTCTCCCCCCCCCCACACACACACTTCTACAACACTGATTTGGACCATATACACAACTGTTCAGGGACAGGAAATCAAGTCAGCTGTTCAATAAATTCAAATAAATAAATTGAAATAAATAAATAACTGCAAATAAATAAATTGAAATAAATAAATAAATTGAAGTAAATAAATAAATTGAAGTAAATAAATAAATTCATATAAATACATAAATTCAAATAAACAAATAAATTCAAATAAATAAATTCAAATAAATAAATTCAAATAAATTCAAGTCAGCTGTTCAATAAGAGAGAATAAAACTTACAACGTTTGTACGGAGAATCACGACTTCGACCGCTTACCTGAAAGAAGAAGAAAAAAAATCATCAGTATTCAAGTATCAAATTGCTTCAGTTTATCCCAAAAAATCATAAATAAATGCTGTCATTGCAAGAAAACTCTAAAAAAAAAAATAATAATAAATAAATAAATAAATAAAAAAATCCGTGTCACATAGTAATTAACATAAGTCCTTATATGTATCTTCAAGAAAACCCCAATTACAAAACTGCATAAAGACTTCTGTTCCCAAGGCTGAAGTTGCATTTTTTTTATTACTATTTTTTTTATTATCATTATTTCAAAAGGCTGAAGTTGCATTTCTTTTCTTACTATTTTTTAAAATTATTTCAACAAAACGGCAAGTCATCGCACTCAAATGTCAAGGATTCCAGAAGGACAGAATCTGGTTCCCTAAACCTCCGGGGATGACCTTAAATGTAATCAATAAGAATGAAGGACACTGTCTGTCATTGTGTGCGTGCGTGCGTGCGTGTGTGTGTGTGTGTAAGTGTAAGTGTGTGTGTGTGTGTATATATGTGTGTAAGTGTGTGTGTGTATGTGTGTATATCTGTGTGTGTGTATATCTGTGTGTGTGTATATGTGTGTGTAAGTGTGTGTATGTGTGTATATATATTTGTGTGTGTGTGTGTGTATGTAACTGTAAGTGTAAGTGTGTGTAAGTGTAATTGTGTGTCAGTGTAAGAGTCCGTGCGTATGCGTGTGCTTGTACATGTCCATACGTGCGTGTGAAAATGAGTGACAGTATAAGTGCAACTGTGAGTAAGAGTGCACATGAATGAACATGAAATTCCTATTCGCGAATGAGAACATACGATTGCGTCTCCACCAACCTCCCCCCCCCCTTTTCCCTCATCCTCTCCCTCTCCCCCCCCCCCATAAAAAAAAACAAGAACACACACCAACTTACAAAACAGAGACGAAGGCAGGGGGGCGGGGGGGGGGGCGGAAGAACGCCAAGGACCCAACGCCCTTCGAAGGAAAAGAAAAAAAAAAAAAACAGACAAAAACGTGTGAATCTCTTACTCTACTTCGTGTTGCTGTGATGCAGAGCAAAAGAGGTGTTTTTTTCTCCCTTTTTCTTCCTTGTCATTTCGGACCACGTGGGAGTCTCTCACCGAAAAGAGGTCGGAAAAAAGAGGGAGAGGAGAGCACATTCTGGGCTACTCTTACCTGTATGTAGAACACCGTTACTTCATGAATCTTTCCTGAGCTTTTTACTAAATAATAACAGTAATAACATAGACAACAACATCAATAACAAGAATTAAACTAATAAAAATAATACATATGCAATGCATCAGCTGCAACGTTGCAATTCTATTTTCTACCAGACAGCACAAAACGAAAAGAAAAAAAAACGATTGCAACGAAATAAAATCACCGCCTTCAAATGTCACGTGATTACGTAAAGTTCCACATTGTTCTCGCCGTGAGAGGGATCCGACAACCGACGCTGCAATACCATGCCTCGACGTCCACACACGAAGCAAGCACGAAGAACAATCTATGCAAAAGCAATAACGACGAAAATCAGGCCGAAAATAACAACAATAACAAAACCAATAAAAGCAACAACGAAGGCAGAGGAACGGAAAAAAAAACAACACAGCATCAATAACGACAAAAGTCATACCGAAAATAACAATAACAAGACCAATAAAAGCAACAACGAAGGCAGAGGAACGAAAAAAACAACACAGCATCAATAACAACAAAGGTCATACCGAAAATAACAATAACAAACCGGCAGAAGCAACAACGATAGCAAAGGAAAGAAAGAAAACAAGAACACAGCATCAATAACGACAAAAGTTATACCGAAAATAACAATAACAAAACCAGCTGAAACAACAACGAAGGCAAAGGAAAGAAAAACAACAACACAAAAAAACAACAAAAACAACAACACAGCATCATCAACTAGAGTAATCACAACAGCATCTACTCACCAAAAGCAAGAAACTCATTAAAGTGAAGAAAAAGAAATCTAGAACATTCTAACAACTGTCAGGCAACGTCACTCGGCCACGGGGGGAGGGGAGGGGGGAGGGGAGGTCATTACAGACGGCGGAGGGAGCGAACACCCCCACCCCACCACCCCCTTTCTCCCCCTCTCCCCCCTCCCCCCCATCCCCTACTTTCTCACCTCCACCTCAACCATCTTTCTCCTCAACCTCAGCTGCCTCCTCTTCCTCCTCTTCCACTCCGAACACCTTGTCATTTTTCACCGCAAAATATTTCTCTTTCGCCGACTCCACCTCGAGTGCCTCAGCCACTTTCTTCTTCCTCTCTTCCACCTCACTCTTCCTGTATTCTTCCACTTCTTCTTCCTCCTCCTCCTCCTCCTCCTCTTCCTCCTCCTCCTCCTCCTCCTCCTCTTCCTCCCCCAGACCCACCACCTCCTCCATAAAACAACTTATCAACACAATCATCATCAGGAGGAGGAGGAAGAGGACGAGGAAAAGAAGGAAGAGGAAGAGGAGGAGGAGAAGGAAGAAGAGGAATAGAAAGAGAAGGGGGAGGGAGGAGAAGAAGGGGAGGAGGAGAAGAAGGGGAGGAGGAGGAGAAGTGGAGGAGGAAGAGAAGGAGGAGGAAGAAGAAGAGAAGGAGGAGGAAGAGAAGGAGGAGGAAGAGGAGGAGGAAGAAGAAGAAGAGAAGGAGGAGGAAGAGAAGGAGGAGGAAGAGGAGGAGGAGGAAGAAGAAGAGAAGGAGGAGGAAGAAGAAGAAGAGGAGAAGGAGAAGGAGAAGAAGAAGAAGAAGAAGAAGAAGGAGGGGGCGAAGGAGGAGAAAGAAGATGAGAATGAAACAACAACAAAAAAAAACCATCACAAGAAAGAAAGAACAAGAACACGAAAAGGAAGACGAAGAAGAAAAAAGAAAAGAGCAGACGGGAGGACTTAGAAGAAGCAGAGGGTCCTTCACGAAGCCCAAACTCACCCCCCCCCCACTTCATCACAATACAGGCAATTACCGAGGAAGCAATTACGAACTTGAACTCAAAGCCGCCATCGAGAACCGTATCTCTCTGGCGTTATTTTGTGACGTCATACGGTCACTGTCAAGGGGAAGAAAGTGGTCTATGAACGATGTTTATTGCGACGTATGGCGATAAAAGGTCTGAACGAAAATAAACATCTTCACAATATAAGACGTAATTGACCGGTTTCGTCTCTCTATTTTCCATCAGAAATAAATGTATTTCTCATAAAGATACATTCGGAACCGGTTATATATATATATATATATATATATATATATATATATATATATATATATATATATATATATATATATATATATATATATATATCTCTCGCGGAGTGATAATATTCATCCTCATTTATCATTCATGGCGCGTGCATGCTGACGTTTGTAGGCTTCTGTCCAGTATTAAAAGATAAAAATAATAGAAACAAATAAATAAAATGAAATAAGAAATAAAATAAAATAAATACAAAATGAATGACTGATTGGGTCGCCTAAAATGCACCAAATTCTTCGTCTTCCATGACATATTTCCGCAAATCATAACAAAAATGTTTATTTAAAAACAACACTCACAAATGGTAATGAAACCCCACAATAAAAATAAAGAAAAAACAACAAAAACAACAACAACAGCATACTACGACCCAAAACCCACCTAAACAAGCATAACACGACACAACAAACATACAACTACAGACAGCTAAATACACGACAAATAAAAATAACAACCGGACATCAAGGAGATCACCAGCCCATACGTCATCACACATCACGATAACCAGCCACATCAATCACCACACAAATATCGATCACTTGGGAAACAGAACAACATCGACCACCTTCATCTGCATACATTCATGTGTGTGTGTGTGTGTGTGTGTGTGTGTGTGTGTGTGTGTGTGTGTGTGTGTGTGTGTGTGTGTGTGTGTGTGTGTGTGTGTGTGTGTGTGTGTGTGTGTGTGTGTGTGTGTGTGTGTGTGCGCGCGCGCGCGCGCGTTTATACATTCATACATACATACATATATATATATATATATATATATATATATATATATATACATATATATATATATATATATCCCTCACTAACAGAAATGAAAATCAAAGAAAGAAAAAAAAAAAAGTACAAGAAACAGAAACTGAAAAAAAGAAGAAAAAGAAAAGAAGAGCACAAGAAACAGAAAAAAAAAACAAAGAAGAAAAAGAAAGAAAAGAAAAGACCACGAAACCACGATCCCGCAGCCAATCTCTCCATATCAGAAATAAACCGCCCGATAGCGCCACTTCCGGCCAGCAGCCTCGCCAGCTGGTCAAGACCGCTCCATATAAGGCGAAACGCGGACACGCCCCCACGCACATTCGGGTCGATAATTAAATTATTATGGACTACATGGCGGGAGATAATGCTATGGGTAATGCACTGCTTGGAGGGGACTCTCTCTCTCTCTCTCGCTCGCTCTCTCTCTCTCTCTCTCTCTCTCTCTATTTCTCTTCTCTCTCTCTCTCTCTCTCTCTCTCTCTCTCTCTCTCTCTCTCTCTCTCTCTCTCTCACTCACTCACTCACTCACTCTCTCTCTCTCTCACTCTCCTCACTCTCTCTCACTCTCTCTCACTCTCTCTCACTCTCTCTCACTCTCTCTCACTCTCTCTCACTCTCTCTCACTCTCTCTCACTCTCTCTCTCTCTCTCTCTCTCTCTCTCTCTCTCTCTCTCTCTCTCTCTCTCTCTCTCTCTCTCTCTTCTATCTTATTTTTATATATTATTGATAATATGTTTCCTGGTTTGGCCATAAACACAATATATATATACACGTTCGAGAAAGACCAAAAATCTAACAAATAAACCGTGATATAGTAACAATAAAAATAATCGCCATTGTGTAATCCTAAAACTATACTGTATTACTGGTATTAGCAATAAAAAAATATTATAAGAATTAGCGATAAAAAATATAAAACATATAACAGATATGCCTTATCACTTTCTGGCATCGTAAAAAAAACCGGCTGTGTAGCAATCACCTGAATGAGGGGAGGGGA
>NC_091562.1:2835328-2837828 GCF_042767895.1 Penaeus vannamei
CGAGAGGAACAGGAGAACAAACCACCGAGAGGAACAGCAGAACAAACCACCGAGAGGAACAGAACAAACCACCGAGAGGAACAGCAGAACAAACCACCGAGAGGAACAGGAGTACAAACCACCGAGAGGAACAGGAGAACAAACCACCGAGAGGAACAGGAGAACAAACCACCGAGAGGAACAGGAGAACAAACCACCGAGAGGAACAGGAGAACAAACCACCGAGAGGAACAGGAGAACAAACCACCGAGAGGAACAGGAGAACAAACCACCGAGAGGAACAGGAGAACAAACCACCGAGAGGAACAGGAGAACAAACCACCGAGAGGAACAGGAGAAGAAACCACGGAGAGGAACAAGAGAACAAACCACCGAGAGGAACAGGAGAACAAACCACCGAGAGGAACAGGAGAACAAACCACCGAGAGGAACAGGAGAACAAACCACCGAGAGGAACAGGAGAACAAACCACCGAGAGGAACAGGAGAACAAACCACCGAGAGGAACAGGAGAACAAACCACCGAGAGGAACAGGAGAACAAACCACCGAGAGGAACAGGAGAACAAACCACCGAGAGGAACAGGAGAACAAACCACCGAGAGGAACAGGAGAACAAACCACCGAGAGGAACAGCAGAACAAACCACCGAGAGGAACAGGAGAACAAACCACCGAGAGGAACAGGAGAACAAACCACCGAGAGGAACAGGAGAACAAACCACCGAGAGGAACAGGAGAACAAACCACCGAGAGGAACAGGAGAACAAACCACCGAGAGGAACAGGAGAACAAACCACCGAGAGGAACAGGAGAACAAACCACCGAGAGGAACAGGAGAACAAACCACCGAGAGGAACAGGAGAACAAACCACCGAGAGGAACAGGAGAACAAACCACCGAGAGGAACAGGAGAACAAACCACCGAGAGGAACAGGAGAACAAACCACCGAGAGGAACAGCAGAACAAACCACCGAGAGGAACAGGAGAACAAACCACCGAGAGGAACAGGAGAACAAACCACCGAGAGGAACAGGAGAACAAACCACCGAGAGGAACAGGAGAACAAACCACCGAGAGGAACAGGAGAACAAACCACCGAGAGGAACAGGAGAACAAACCACCGAGAGGAACAGGAGAACAAACCACCGAGAGGAACAGGAGAACAAACCACCGAGAGGAACAGGAGAACAAAACCACCGAGAGGAACAGGTAAACCACCGAGAGGAACAGGAGAACAAACCACCGAGAGGAACAGAGAACAAACCACCGAGAGGAACAGGAGAACAAACCACCGAGAGGAACAGGAGAACAAACCACCGAGAGGAACAGCAGAGAACAAACCACCGAGAGGAACAGGAGAACAAACCACCGAGAGGAACAGGAGAACAAACCACCGAGAGGAACAGGAGAACAAACCACCGAGAGGAACAGGAGAACAAACCACCGAGAGGAACAGGAGAACAAAACCACCGGAGAGGAACAGGAGAACAAACCACCGAGAGGAACAGGAGAACAAACCACCGAGAGGAACAGAACAAACCACCGAGAGGAAACAGGAGAACAAACCACCGAGAGGAACAGGAGAACAAACCACCGAGAGGAACAGGAGAACAAACCACCGAGAGGAACAGGAGAACAAACCACCGAGAGGAACAGGAGAACAAACCACCGAGAGGAACAGGAGAACAAACCACCGAGAGGAACAGGAGAACAAACCACCGAGAGGAACAGGAGAACAAACCACCGAGAGGAACAGGAGAACAAACCACCGAGAGGAACAGGAGAACAAACCACCGAGAGGAACAGGAGAACAAACCACCGAGAGGAACAGGAGAACAAACCACCGAGAGGAACAGGAGAACAAACCACCGAGAGGAACAGCAGAACAAACCACCGAGAGGAACAGGAGAACAAACCACCGAGAGGAACAGGAGAACAAACCACCGAGAGGAACAGGAGAACAAACCACCGAGAGGAACAGGAGAACAAACCACCGAGAGGAACAGGAGAACAAACCACCGAGAGGAACAGGAGAACAAACCACCGAGAGGAACAGGAGAACAAACCACCGAGAGGAACAGGAGAACAAAACCACCGAGAGGAACAGGAGAACAAACCACCGAGAGGAACAGGAGAACAAACCACCGAGAGGAACAGCAGAACAAACCACCGAGAGGAACAGGAGAACAAACCACCGAGAGGAACAGGAGAACAAACCACCGAGAGGAACAGGAGAACAAACCACCGAGAGGAACAGGAGAACAAACCACCGAGAGGAACAGGAGAACAAACCACCGAGAGGAACAGGAGAACAAACCACCGAGAGGAACAGGAGAACAAACCACCGAGAGGAACAGGAGAACAAAACCACCGAGAGGAACAGGAGAACAAACCACCGAGAGGAACAGGAGAACAAACCACCGAGAGGAACAGGAGAACAAACCACCGAGAGGAACAGCAGAACAAACCACCGAGAGGAACAGGAGAACAAACCACCGA
>NC_091562.1:2842828-2850328 GCF_042767895.1 Penaeus vannamei
CCCTTCGCGCCCCCACCTCCTCCTCACGTCCCCCCACCTCACGTGTCCCCACCACCTCGCACCCCCATCTCCTCTAGTGCCCCCCACCCTTCGCGCCCCCACCTCCTCCTCACGTCCCCACCACCTCCTCTCGTGCCCCCCCTTTCGCACCCCTACCTCCTCACGTGCCCCTCCTCCACACCCCTACCTCCTCTTGCACCCCCTTCGCACCCCCACCTCCTCACGTGCCCCCCACCTCCTCACATACCCCCCTCATCCCATGCCCTCCCACACCCACTTTACTAACTTCACCACCCCCTTATCCTCCACCTCAACCTCCCTCCTTATCCTTCCTCCTCGTCTCCCTCCTCCTTGCCCCTCCGTTTACCTCACGCCCTCCACTCTCCTCCTCCTTCCCATCTCCCGCCGTCTTCCCTCCTGTTTCTGCTGCGTCTGCTGCTCCTACTACCGCGTCTGCTGCTCGTTAACCGGATGGGCTACGCGATAACATCCGCTTTCATTTCCTTCAGGATGTTCTTTTTTCTCTCTTCTTCTCTCTTCTAAGATCCGTGACTCGGCGTGGAACCTCCTCACGGCCTCCTCACTTTGAGTGTTTCAACGCGAGTGTCTAAACGTGTGAGTGCGTGTGCGTGCGCGTGTGCGTGTGCGTGTGCGTGTGTGTGAGAGAGAGAGAGAGAGAGAGAGAGAGAGAGAGAGAGAGAGAGAGAGAGAGAGAGAGAGAAAAGAGAGAGAGAGAGAGAGAGAAAAGAGAGAGAGAGAGAGAGAGAGAGAGAGAGAGAGAGAGAGAGAGAGAGAGAGAGAGAGAGAGAGAGAGAGAGAGAGAGAGAGAGAGAGAGAGAGAGAGAGAGAGAGAGAGAGAGAGAGAGAGAGAGAGAGACAGACAGAGAGAGAGACAGAGACAGAGACAGACAGACAGAAGAGAGAGAATAGAGAGAAGAGAGAGAGAAATGAGTGAGTGAGCGAGTGGCTGAATGTGAGAAGTGATCGACTGTGTGAAAGAGCGCGTGAAAGTGAGAGGGAGAATGGGAAAGTGACCACGTGATAGACTAAGAGAAAGAAGGAGCGAGAGAGCGAATCGGTCTCCAGGGAGGACTGAAGGAGGAAAAGTAATAGAGGCAAGTGGAATGAGTGAGAGATAAACAGACCGATAAAGGATAAAGGATAAAAGGGCATTTCAAGTGTCGTAACCGAAAGAACAGGATGCCCAGGAGGAGGTTTTGAGGGCGTTTCGCAGGGTGCAGGATAGAAGGATATATTTCAACACCTTTCTAGGAAAACGACAGATAGATTACGAGCTTCCTGTGGATAAAACGATGAACCGCAACATCAAGAAACTACCAACAAAATCTGGATAAAGGATAATCAATAACCAAATCAAAGATAAAGATGGCGCGTGAGGATACCCTACATAACACTTCATATATATAAAAAAAAACAAAAAAATACAACTCCAAAACAAATTCCCACAAAACTTTCCCCAAAAAGCCCAATATAGACCAGACCTGTGACCTAAAAAGGAAAAAAAAGTGAAACGACACTGGATAAAGTTTTAAAAAATCAGAGGATGATAAAAAAGGAAAGAAAAGAGACAAGGAAGAGAACAGAATAAGGTTTACGTCCAAGCTTCCCCGGTGGTCGAAGGTCCTCCTCTCCGGTGTCGAACGAGGCTGTCATAAATCAGGCACATGGGGGGAAGGGAGGAGGAGGAGGAGGAGAGGGAGAAGGAATGAGGAGAGGAAGAAGGAAGGAGGAGAGGGAGAAGGAAGGAGGAGAGGGAGAAGGAAGGAGGAGGAGGAGAGGGAGAAGGAGGAAGAGGAGAGGGACAAGGTGGGAGAGGAGAGGGAGAAGGGGGAAGAAAGAGGGAGAAGGGGGAAGAAAGAGGGAGAAGGGAGTAGAGGGGAGAAGGGAGGAATGGAAGGAGAAGAAGAAGGGAGGAGGGGGAGGAGATGGAAAAGGCGGGAGGACGAGGACGAGGAGGAGGAGGAAAGGATGGGGCGAGGGGGTGGGGGTGCCCCAAACCAAGTTGGGGATCGCGCGATGGTCCTCAAGCGCGGGATTTTGTGATGGGGATCGACTTAGGAGGGAGATGAGTGTCAGGCAGGCGCGGTCGACATATTTAGAGCTATTGCTTTATTGAAATCACATACTAACACACACACACAGCCCCCCCCCCCCACACACCCAAACACACACCCTAACCCACACACACCCACCTACACCCACAAACCACCCACCCACCCACACCCACCCACCTACACCCACACACCCACACCCACACCCACACACCCACCCACTCACAATACCCAGGAGCCCCATCAAGCAGAGGGCTCGACCGAGGCCACACAGATCGTTCCCAAAAACACACGAGACAGCAACGGTCGCGGCCATCTCTGCGCTGCCAATCAGATGCCAATCACTTCCTCTTTGGGGCATGCGTGGGGGGGAAGGGGGGAGTGGGTGGGGGGTAGGGGGGAGTGGGTGGGGGGTAGGGGGAAGGGGGGAGTGGGTGGGGGTAGGGGGGCAGGGGAGGAGTGACGGGTAGGGGTAGGGGGACAGGGGAGGAGTGAGGGGTAGGGGGAGCTGGGGAGGGTAGTGGACAGGGAGGTAGTGGGGGGGTAGGGGGCAGGGGAAGGAGTAGGGGGCAGGGGAGGAGTGAGGGGGTAGGGGGAGGGAGTGGGCGGGGGTAGGGGGCAGGGGAGGAGTGAGGGGTAGGGGAGGAGTGAGGGGGCTGGGGAGGGAGTGGGCAGGGGGTGGGGGAGGAGTGGACGGGGGTAGGGGTGCAGGGAGTGAGTGGACGAGGGTAGGGGAGCAGAGGAGTGGGCGTAGAGGGGTCAGAGGGAATATTGGACTTGAAAGCTCCAGCTCGTGTACGTTTGTTTTCGTAAGTGAGAGTGGGACACAGGGAGTCTGTCTCTCTCTCTCTCTCTCTCTTTCTCTTTCTCTTTCTCATTCTCTCTCTATCTCTCTCTCTCTGTCCGTCCGTCTGTGTCTGTCTGTCTGTCTGTCTGTCAATCAGTCAGTCAGCCAGTCATCCGTCAGTCAGTCTGCCTGTCGCTCTTCACTGCCTCCGTGCGGGCGCCAGTTTTTATCCGCTCCTGCACACGTCCATCCCTCACTGCACGTCGGCAACACCAACCCACACGCCTTTCCCCCCTTTTCTTCGGGAAAAAAAGGGAAAGGGAAAAGGGGGAAGGCCCTCAAAGACCTCCTCGAGTCCCGGCTCCATCCCGCCCCCCGCAGCCGCCCGCCCGCCCATACACCCGTGAACACGCCCGCCCGCCCGCGTCCCATACACCCTTGAACACGCCCGCCCGCCCCATACACCCGTGAGACCGAGCCGACTCGCCCCCCACCCCCCGCCCCTTCTCACCTGGCCGCCTCCTCCCGCTAATCACAGCTCCCGACGGGGCCTCATTTCCCCCCATCCACTCCCCGCCGCCGAGACCCGAGGCATCACCCGAAAGACTCCCCTCATTTTCCGCCACGACAGACTGATGGCCTATCATTTCCCTCGGTGGGCGGGGGTTGGGGGGGGGGGGGCATCGATCACCGCTTGGAAGTCTTTTTTCCCATTGAGCGAATTGGCGAGTCGATCCCTGCGGTGCTGTAGAGTGGCCAACGGTAAGCGTGCACGGCGGGTGCTTGGAAACACCTAGATCCATACATTATGGCTATATCTGTCTTGTCTATCTGTCTATCGGTCAATGCACGAATGTGTGTGTGTGTGTGTGTGTGTGTGTGTGTGTGTGTGTGTGTGTGTGTGTGTGTGTGTGTGTGTGTGTGTGTGTGTGTGTGTGTGTGTGTGTGTGTGTGTGTACGCACATACGTATGTATGTATAGAGAGAGAGATATAGTGACCAAGAGAGACAGACAGACAGACAAAAAGACAGATAAAGAGAGAAGGCATAGAGGGAAAGGGATCTAACTGGGGGGAGAGGGGAGAGGGGGAAGAAGATTAAAAGGAATCGGATAGGAGTAAGACTATCAATTAAGGCCAACCCTCCGCCAAAAGGAGCGCCGCGATTAGAGATAATGAAGATAATATGCGCCGCGTCAGTCACGATCGCGGAACGAGAAGGAGCGGCGGGAACGGAGCGAACGCCGAGAGAACGGCTCGGCTTTCGCGGGAAGGTTCTCGAACGCGGCCTAATGGGGCGGTGGAGACGGGGAGGAAGGGGGAGGGAAGAGGAAGGAGGAGGGAGGAGAAGGAAGGGGAAGAAGCAGGAGAGGAGGGCGAAGGAGAAGGAAGGAGAAGGAACTGGAGAGGAGGAGGAGGAGGAGGAAAAGGAGGAGGAGGAGGAGGGGTCGTATTGGACATGAATCATGATAGCGATGGGAGGATAATGGTGGCGATGGCGATGGGCGTTGGAAATGATAATTACGGTGATTTTCATAGTGATGAGGACGAGGTTAGAGGACGGCGGTGCTCCTGAAGATGACGTGGACTATAAAGTAAACACAACCCGGACATAACAAAAGAACAAACAACGATGTTGAAACAACAAATAACCACACCAATAATGTTATTAGAGATAGAGATAGATAGATAGATAGATAGATAGAGAGAGAGAGAGAGAGAGAGAGAGAGAGAGAGAGAGAGAGAGAGAGAGAGAGAGAGAGAGAGAGAGAGAGAAGAAGAGAGAGAGAGAAAGAGAGAAAGAGAGAGAGAGAAAGGAGAGAGAAAGAGAAAGGAGAGAGAAAGAGAAAGGAGAGAGAAAGAGAAAGGAAGAGAAAGAGAGAAAAAGACAGAGAGAAAGAGAGAGAAGAGAGACAGAGAGAAAGAGAGACAAAGAGAAAGAAAGAGAGAGAAAGAGAAAGAAACAGAGCGAAAAAAAAAAAGAAAAAGAAACAGAGAAAGAAGTAGAAACAGAGAGAAAGAAACAAAGAAAAGAGAGACAGAGAGAAAAGAGACTAACAAACCCCCTTTAAAAAAATTCAAGGCGCAATGTGATTATTCATCAGCACATGACAACTTCCACATCAGTCCAACTCTCGGGCATATCACTGCGCAAAAAAAAAAAAAAAAAAAAAAAATCACTGCGCAAAAAAAATTAAAAAATAAAAAAATAAAAAAAAACTGCGCAAAAAAAAGAAAAAAAAATATATATATAAAACCAAATTGCAGGCGCGTTCCACCGGACCCGATCAGATTCACTCAAACGGATATTAGTTAATTAATTTGATATCGATCCGTCGCCAATACTGAATTAGAGTAATCATAATACTAATCATAACGGCAATTATTAAAAACACTGAAATAATAAAGATGATCATAAGAACAATGTAATTTTTATTACGAATAACAATAATAATAATGACAATAGTAACAAATGATAATGATTAATGATAAAATAATAAAATAGCAACATCAACAACAACAATAATAATAATAACAATGATAATAATTACAATAATAACAAGAAAAACAACAACAACAATAATAATAATAACAATAATTACAGCAACAACAACAACAATAATAATAATAACAATGATAATAATTACAATAACAATAACAATGATAATAATTACAATAATAATAACAATAACAACAAAAATAACAATAACAATAATTGCAAGAACAAGAACAACAACAACAATAACAACAATAACAACAATAACAACAATAAAAACAGACATAAAAATGATAATCGCCATCGTACTGATTAAGACGCCCAACACCACTAACCGGCACCTCGGCGGGCGGTTCTTCAAGGCCGCCCCGATCGAAGATGCCGCCCACCCACGCCCCAACCGAGGCCGAATGAATGGCACTCATTAGGCGCCGACTCTCACTCTCGAATCTTGTTTAGATGAGGTTTAATTCACATTTCTTAACTATTGTTATTATTCTTTTTTTATTGTTTCTCTTCTTTGCTATTCTTGCTAACATTGCTTTATTTGTCTCCGTCTCTTCTTCTCTCTCTGTTCGTCCTCCTCTTCTGTCAAACTCTCCACCCTCCCTTCTTCTCCCTCCTCCCTCTTCCTCCTGCAGCATTTTCATTTCCATTCACCTTCCCTTGTTCTGCTTTACCCTTTCTCCACCTCTTCTTCTCTACCTCTTCCTCCTCCTCTTCTGTCACCCTCTCCACCCTCCCTTCCTCTCCCTCCTTCTCTTCTGTTAACCTCTCCACCCTCCCTCCCTCTTCCTACTCCTTTTCTGTGAACCTCTCCATCATCCCTTCCTCTCCCTCCTCTTCTGCCAACCTCTCAACCCTCCCTCCCTCTCCCTCCTCCCTCTTCCTCCTCCTCTTCTGTCAACCTCTCCACCCTCCCTCCCTCTCCCTCCCTCCCTCTTCCCTCCTCCTCTTCTGTCAACCTCTCCACCCTCGCTTCCTCTCCCTCCTCCCTCTTCCCCTGCAGCAGGTTCCATTTCCATTCACCCTCCATTCAACCAAACACACCAACCCTCTTCAGCGCTTAACTCTTTTCATACACCTCCCCCACCCTCCTCCCTCTCCCTTACTCCCCTGTCTCCCCTCGGGTCTGTCCCCCACTCCTCCCTCCCTCCTCCCTTCTTCCCTTTCGCGTTCCCCATGACCTTTCAATTCGCTCTCCCTCCTCTCCCGTACTCCAATCCCCTCTTCCGACTCTCCCTCCTTCCCTTCCCTTCTCCTTTCTTTGTCTTCCTCCCTCCCTCTTTCCTTCCCCTTTCTTTGTCTCCCTCCCTCCTCTCTCTCCTTCCCTCCCTCTTTCCTTCCCCCTTTCTCAGTCTCTCTCCCTCCCTCCCTCCCTGTTTCTCCTCATATCTCCCTCCTCCTCTCTCTTCCATCCCTCTCTCTTTCTCCCCATACCTCCATCTACCTTTCCCTCCTTCCCTTCACTTCGTCTTACCCCACACCCCACCCACCCCCCACCCCCACCCCTAGTTTCCGTACCCCTGAGGCAGTCGCCGCTCAGCCGTGTTTCCAAAGGGGTCACCAACCCTTACCTCTCACACACGCCCGTGAGGTCACCCTGAAGAAGAATGGGGAGGGGGGGGCACGATGGGGAGGGGTGCAGGATGCGGAGGGAAGAGGGGGCACGAGGGGGAGGGATGGGGGGACACGATGGGGAGGGGGGGAGGGGGGCACGATGGGGAGGGGTGCAGGATGCGGAGGGAAGAGGGGGAGAGAGAGAAGAGGAGAGAGGAAAAGAGAGGAGAGGAGGGAAGGAGAGGGAAAAAGAGGAAAGGAGACAGGGAAAGGAAGGGGAGGAGAGGGAAAGGGAGGTGAGAAGAGGAGAGGGAAAGGGAAGGGGAGGAAAGAGGGAAAGAGGGAAAGAGAGAAAAAAAGGGGAGAGAGAAGTAAGGAGCGGGGGAAAAGTAAAGGGAAGGTGGGAAGAAAAGAAAGGAGGGGATGGGAAGATAGGGCATGAAAAGAAAAAATGCGAATTTTTAGAAAAGAAGGGGGAAGGGAATGAGAGAAGAAAGGAAAGGAGGAAAGAAGGTAAAATGGAAGGGAGGGGGAAGGGAAGAGAGGGGGAGGAGGGTATGGGAGGGGGAAGGGATAGGAGAAGGGA
>NC_091562.1:2855328-2857828 GCF_042767895.1 Penaeus vannamei
GATAGAGACAGAGATGGAGATTGACATGGAGATGACGGAGACAGAGATAGAGAGAGAGTTGGAGATGACGGAGATAGAGATAGAAATAGAGATGGAGATGATGGATATTAAACAAGAAAAGAGAAAAAAAGAAAAAGAATAAAAAATAGCAATCATCACATTTATAAACCTGATTCCCTCCCTCCCTCCCTCCCTCCCTCCCTCCCTCCCCCACCCCCAGCCCACCCGCAACACCTTTTACCCAACCAATTACCCCCGCCCCTCTCACCCCTCCCCCTCCCCCCTCTCCCGCCCACACCTGATGCCGGATTATTTTTTTATCAACCTAAATCACCTCGTTATCCATGTATTCATAAATTCATCTCCCGCCCTATTGTATTAGGAAATGAGATTGACCTTAGCAGGAGATTGACCTTAGCGGAGATTGACCTTAGCAGGAGATTGACCTTAGAAGGAGATTGACCTTAGCAGGAGATTGACCTTAGCAGGAGATTGACCTTAGCGGAGATTGACCTTAGCAGGAGATTGACCTTAGCAGGAGATTGACCTTAGCAGGAGATTGACCTTAGCAGGAGATTGACCTTAGCGGAGATTGACCTTGGCAGGAGATTGACCTTAGCGGAGATTGACCTTAGCAGGAGATTGACCTTAGCAGGAGATTGACCTTAGCAGGAGATTGACCTTAGCAGGAGATTGACCTTAGCAGGAGATTGACCTTAGCGGAGATTGACCTTAGCAGGAGATTGACCTTAGCGGAGATTGACCTTAGCAGGAGATTGACCTTAGCAGGAGATTGACCTTAGCGGAGATTGACCTTAGCGGAGATTGACCTTAGCAGGAGATTGACCTTAGCAGGAGATTGACCTTAGCAGGAGATTGACCTTAGCGGAGATTGACTTTAGCGGAGATTGACCTTAGCGGAGATTGACCTTAGCGGAGATTGACCTTAGCGGAGATTGACCTTAGCAGGAGATTGACCTTAGCAGGAGATTGACCTTAGCAGGAGATTGACCTTAGCGGAGATTGACCTTAGCAGGAGATTGACCTTAGCAGGAGATTGACCTTAGCAGGAGATTGACCTTAGCAGGAGATTGACCTTAGCGGAGATTGACCTTAGCAGGAGATTGACCTTAGCGGAGATTGACCTTAGCAGGAGATTGACCTTAGCGGAGATTGACCTTAGCAGGAGATTGACCTTAGCAGGAGATTGACCTTAGCGGAGATTGACCTTAGCAGGAGATTGACCTTGGCGGGTCCGATAAACAATGGAGGTCACACTTGTCGGTTCTGACCCTTCCTTTTTTTGAGTTCTGCTATTCTTTCGTTCCATTTCTTCATTTCATTTTTTTTCTATAGGCGATCCTACTCAGTGCATTTTGTTTCCGTCTTTTCTCTCTCTCTAGTCCAAAAAGAAGAAGAAGAAGAAAAAGAAGAAGAAGAAAAACAAGATTGTATTCCCTTACGTATCTCCTTCTCCTTCTCATGCTTATTTATATAAATCTTGGTTGACTTCTCCTTCTTCCCTCTCCTTTTATTCTCCTTTCCTCTTCTCATCCACTGCGGTCTGGTCTTTCTCTTCCGAGGAGAGAAAAGAAATTGGAGAAAAAACAGAATGAAAAACCGTTCTTCGTTCACATCTCTCTTGCGGCGTTTTTCTCGTCATCCCGCCGACAAAAAAGATTACGTACAGTTACTGATTTTTATTTTCCTATTCTCTCTCTCTGTCTCTCTCTCTTTCTCTGTTTCCCTCCCTCCCTTCCTCCTTCTCCCTCTCCCTCTCCCTTCCTCCTTCTCCCTCTCCCTCTCCCTTCCTCCTTCTCCCTTCTCCCTCTCCCTCTCCCTCTCCCTTCCTCTCTTCTCCCTCTCCCTCTCCCTCTCCTCCTTCTCCCTCTCCTCCTCCCCTCCTTCTCCCTCTTCCCCGTCTTTTCTCTCTCTCTCTCTCTTTCTCTCTTCTTCTCCCTCTCCCTCCTCCTTCTCCTTTTCTCTTCTCTTTCTCTCTCTCTTTCTCTCTCTCTCTCTCTCCCTCCCTCCCTCACTCACTCACTCTCTCTCTCTCTCTCTCTCTCTCTCTCTCTCTCTCTCTCTCTCTCTCTCTCTCTCTCTCTCTCTATCTATCTCTCTCTGTCTCTCTCTCTCTCTCTCTCCTCCCTCCCTCCTCCCTCTCCCTCTCCTCTCCTCCTCTCCCTCTCCCTCTCCTTCCCTCTCCCTCTCCCTCCTCCCTCTCCTCCTCTCTCTCCTCCCTCCTCCCCTCTCCCTCCCTCCCTCTCCCTCTCCCTCCCTCCCTCCTCCCTCTCCCTCCCTCCCTCCTCCCCTCTCCCTCCTCTCCCTCCCCCTCCCTTCCCCTCCCTCTCCCTCTCCCTCCCTCCTCCTCCTCTCTCCCTCCCTCCCTCCCTCCTCCTCTCCCTCCCTCCCTCCCTCCTCCCCTCTCCCTCCCTCCCTCCTCCCTCCTTCCCTCTCCCTCCCTCCTCCTCCTCCCTCTCCCTCTCCCTCCCTCCTCCTC